>NC_092367.1:1995429-2010707 GCF_030848805.1 Temnothorax longispinosus
CGTTGCCTATAGCAAAAGCCGAACTTCCTCGATGTCGATAATGTCAACATTTCTAGTCCTGTTTTCTATGTTATATATCTATATTTGTCCTTGTCTAACTATAGGTATCTGTCCTTGTCCGATTGCTGCGCCATCTCTCTCGCTACACGCAATACTGCTTATCTTATCAACCTGCATGTGCTTTTGCTGCTTTTGCATATATAAAAGTTAAAAGCATGACACTTTTTTTCTAGACTTCTATCGTAGTTGTAATTGCACGATATTACATTCAATTACATTTACATCTAAAGCGAAAAAAAAATTAAAAATTTGGGCACATAGAGCTGTCACTGACGACAATATTTGGTTATACAAAAATACTGCAGTTTATATATACAAAATGAGATACTAGCCCTCTAGAGAAAACATTGAAGAACAATATCGTGCAATTACGACTACGATAAAAGTCTAGAAAAAGTGTCATGCTTTTAACTTTTATATATGCAAAAGCAGCAAAAGCACATGCAGGTTGATAAGATAAGCAGTATTGCGTGTAGCGAGAGATGGCGCAGCAATCGGACAAGAACAGATATCTATAGTTAGACAAGGACAGATATAGATATATAACATAGAAAACAGAATTAGAAATGTTGACATCATCGACAACAAGGAAGTTCGATCTTATCAACCTGCATGTGCTTTTGCATATATAAAAGTTAAAAGCATGATACTTTTTTTTAGACTTTTATCGTAGTTGTAATTGCACGATATTGTTCTTCAATACTTTCTCTAGAAGGCTAGTATCTCATTTTGTACATATAAACTGCAGTATTTTTGTATAAGCAAATATTGTCGTTAGTGACAGCTCTATGTGCCCAAATTTTTAATTTTTTTTTTCGTTTTTTATGTAAAACCGACACTAACCCCCTACACTTCTGTACGTACTTTAATTCTGTACAAAGATTTTGCAATTCCGTAAAGCCAATTAAAAGTGGTTTGCTTTTAACTAAATAATGTCGATAATTACTGCCACTATAGGATCCCCTTAAGGGGATGCTGGAGTGACGGCCGAACTTCCTCGATGTCGATAATGTCAACATTTTTATATAATTTTGTTTTTCCTATATTTGTCTTTGTCTAACGAAATGACATCTGTTTTTGTTCGATTGCTGTGTTATCTCTGCTTACTAGCCTGCGTGTATATTTTTGTGGAAAATATACACGATTTCTTTGAACCTCTAATTTATTTTCCAGGCTTTCAATCTCAATTTCAACGGTGCGTTATTGATTGTGCACGTATTCTGAAGAGTGGGAACATTTCGTACATATAACTTATACAACTGTTTATATTAGAAAATATGGTTATGAGATGACAGCATTTTTACATTTTTTTTTAATTATCACTAATTTTTTATATTTCCACTCTTCATTAGTACCTATACTTTACTCCTGTAAAAGGATTTTGCGATCTATAAAGCCGTTTCAAAAAACGAGCTTTGACTGTTTTTCTCGGTAATTGTCCCCTGTCCAGGATCACCTTAAGGAGCAACACGCAATACTGCTTATCTTATCAACCTGCATGTACTTTTGCTGCTTTTGCATATATAAAAGTTAAAAGCATGACACTTTTTTTCTAGACTTCTATCGTAGAGTTGTAATTGCACGATATTGTTCTTCAATGTTTTCCCTAGAAGGCTAGTATCTCATTTTGTATATATAAACTGCAGTATTTTTGTATGAGCAAATACTGTCGTCAGTGACAGCTCTATATGCCCAAATTTTTATTTTTTTTTTGTTTTGGATGTAAACTGACCCTAGCCCTCTATATTTTTGTGCGTACTTTAATTTTGTATAAAAATTTTACAATTCCGTAAAGCCAATTAAAAGTTGCATGCTTTTAACTAAATGTCGGTAATTGCTGCCACTATAGGATCCCCTTAATAACATCCTGTATAATTTCTCCCATTGTTATTATCATTGTTCTTCCTTGTTTTCTTTTGCAAACTCTGAACAGGCACAGATTTGTTATCAATGTACGGTTTTCAAAATTAGGATTAAATCCCTAACAAAAAAGTTATGCGTGTAGATCTATTATCGTACAATGTATATAATATATGTCTATGTATATAAGATTTTTTAAGAAAAATTAAGTGTTCCTCTAATTTTTGTGAGGGGAGAGTTTATAATCGCTAGATTTATTATAATCAATATACAATATATATACTGCCGAATATTGCAAATACCTCCTCAATCACCCTGTATATATATGTGTGTATATATATATATATATATATATATATATATATATATATATATACAGTGTGATTGAGGAGGTATCTGCAATATTCCGGGAGGTAATAGTATTATTGATGATGATTCTAAGCAAAAAAGATCATATAAACATGGGTATGCGACAAAAATCGTATTACACTTTTTAATACATAGGCCAATTAACACGAGAAGCTCGTCAAAACTGAATACACTCATTCTGTAATAATATAGTCCTTGATTAAATTGTTTAGTTGATAAGAAATCGTTATTGCTTCTTGACATCGATTAAACAGTTTAGTCGATGTAAATTCGATAGTATGCGCTCAGCCGAAGGCTATTATAGGCAATAGAATGTTTATTCTATGTGCAGTTATTAGTAGTTAGTTGTCACATCGTTGTCAGTCTTTGTCTTTCATTTCTATCTCTCGATACGCATGGTGCTCTTTCCACGTTATAACCAGAATATCTCGGTAACCGTTAGGAATAGGACCATGTTCATATAATCCTTTTTGCTTAAAATTATCAGTACTATTACACACACTTCCCGGAATATAGCAGATTCTTTCTCAATTACTCTCTATATAATCAATTTATACATAAGTATATTACGTTGTCAATGTTCGACATTTCGAAGAACGCGTTTCTTTATTATGTCAGCAGGTACGGTCTTTAAGTCGTAAGCCAAACCTAAATAAGCGCAAAAGTCAATGAAAGCTGTGGTACAATTGAGTGCATAATTTCCAAGTTCAGCCGTTTTGTAGTCCCAAGGAAACACGTGATGATAGTTATGCCAGCCTTCACCAAACGCTACGATAGCAACTCCAGTATTGTCGACGGAACTAAGTGATCTGCTTAATAAAATAAATGTTTTAAAATAACAACACAAATATTACAATTTATTAATTTTAGCAATAATTTAATAGAAATACGTGTATATCTGATAAATCAGAAATGGCACAATAAGTACGTACTTGTCGTATGGTTTCATACCCCACATGTGAGCCACGGAATTCACCGAAAAAGCAGAATTCAAGTTTAACAAATATCTGCAGACCACAAGATTCCACGAACACCACAAACTCTCATTCCATGCCCACCATGGTACTAACGTTGGTATGATAAAACAGAAGAGTAACATCAAATACATGTACCACCTAAAAAAGAAAATGTTAATGCAAAATAACAGAGATCAACTATAAAGTCATGTTTAATCGGCTAGATCTCGTTTCCGCGAAAACAAACTGTACCATCATACTTTTTTTGAAATACCACGAATGGATCTTGCATCAGATCACTGCAATCGATTGTAGCACCTTTTCTCGCGACATCAGGATGATGTCGAATCAGAAGCCACCCTATATGCGAAAAAAAGAATCCTCTGCGCGAGTTATACGGGTCCGCGTCGGTGTCGGTAAATTTATGGTGCACTCGGTGGTCCCTGGCCCACTTATAAATACTTTCCTAGAAAATATAATGCAGAGAACGACGAAACAATTATGCTGATGAAAAATTTTATTAAGAAAACAGAATGTACAGGGCCCTATATAGTCTATTCAGATATGTCATCCTGTACGACTTTAAGCGAGAGGAGAAAAGTTAAACTTACTTGAAAGGCGATGCTCTGAAAAATCATTAGGATAAATCTCATGGGCCATTTTGCCTTGTAAGATCGATGGGCCCATAATCTATGAGCACCAGCGGTGACGCCCATGCTCGCGGCCAAACCAACAACAAAAACTATAAATTATAAATTACAGTTTGATAAAGTGGAGGGTAATCTAGCATTACGGGAAGAAATATTTAAATATAATACGTACGCCATATAACCGACTGATATTTAGCCTGGAAACAAAGCATGTATAGCCCGTAAAAGCCAGCAAGATAGGTATAGGCAAAAATGATGACATTTTGCCAAATAATTTTCCATTCGTAATCGGTTTTGTATGATTCTTTTGTCAATGCCTTGTCACTTATAGATTTTCCGAATTTTGTTGCAGACATTTCAGATAGATAAGTCCGACACCATACTGTATCAAATATACGTTAAAAATATTTTTGTAAAGTGTAGTTATTAAGTAAGTATTGACTAAAGACTTAATCTATTTTATTATTTATTTTGTTTGTTTTTTTTTTTTTTTTTACTTGTCTCTATGTCTGTACAAAAATTGTCATGCTCGTCAAGTGATAGCGTTTTTCGAAAAGTATTGTAATAGATTAAGGCCGGTATTCATAGTCGGTTCTTATTTTAAGAAATGTCTTAAGATGCTAATACAGCTCTGTGATTGGTTCATAATATCTTAAGATCATATTTAAAACGGTTTTAAATATAAAATTTGACTAGGGCTGCGGTCCGATTCACGCTCACAGCGCTGTAAGAATCTTTTGTCTTCGTTGCACATTGAATATCAAACGAAGATAGAGCGATGCTTTCAGCGCTGTGAGCGTGAATCGGACCGCAGCCTATGAATACCGGCCTTTAAGTTTTTAAAAATATGGAATATAAAACTTTAACACTTAAATGTATAATGATATTATAATTGTAAAAGAGATCATTTAATAAAGAAAACCTAACTGATGGTTACTTATTAATATAGTATTCAAATACACGTATATTTGAATATTATATTAATAAGTGGCCAGTTGGGTCGAATTAAACCATTTTCTTAGTCAATTATTACTTTTACAATTATTTTTAATATTATTACTGGCGAAGAAAAAAGTTATCTCAGGGGTTTATTCTAATAAAAATTTGTGAAAATTCAAACAACAGAAAAATTATGTTGACAAAATAAAATAGAATCCTATCAAAAATTAAAATTTAGTTAGTGTATGTGTAAGGGATGTTATGTAATAATTTTTCTATGCGTTTATTGAAACAAAGAAATTTATTTTCTAACTGTAATAATTAAGATAAAATTAATATAGGGTCGATAGTACGTAGTCTTGAATCGCGAGAACTAAACTCCGAGCTAAACTCTCTTAATTACTTACTTAAAAAACAAGTAAGATAATAAATAAATATATTTTGACGGAGAAACAAGAAATGATTAGATTAAGATGTTATATCGCTCATTTGCTACAACAATGACAACTCGAAAGACAAAATATTCCAAAAAATAAGTGTAAATGTTTTGAATCATTAAAATTTTTAATGTTATACTTTTAAAAGCGATTTTGATCCAATAACTGATTGTAGAGGAACAAAAATATCTAGCTATATATATATATATATATATATATATATATTAGCTCTTTATTCAATGTATTGAATTTTTACTCTTCTTTTGCAAACAGTTAAAAAATGACAATTTTTTAATTATGTCATTGTTGTAGCAAAGCGATATATGCACTGGTCACTAAAGATTCTTTATTGCACAATATTTATATGCTATATTCTTTTGTGAAAAAAGCGATTTTTCGAGAACACTTACCTGCCTAGAATGACTGTGACACTTACAAATGCTTCTGCCACAATTAAATTTTTTTACATTGATATATATGTATAGTGCGTAGAAATATATTATCCACACTTTAATGTCATTACAAAAATGCTAATATCATTTCATGTATATGTATTTTTTATTGTATATAGTCGGCATTTGTTCCCATAATTTTCATATAATATATAACATTAACATTATAATTTTTTAGCTTTATACAAATATGAATTATACATTAACTTGCCTAGAACATTTGTGACATTTATAATGTTTCTGCCGCAATGCAAATTTATTTAAATATAGTGCATAGAAATCCAGACTTTAACATTAGAAATGCTGATAACATTCCCCGTACATGTATTTGTATTTGTATAGTCGGCATTTGTTCCCATAATTGTTATATATTAACTAACATCATAATTTTTCAGCTTTATACGAATATAAATTATATTAATTCATAAGCGTCTACAGGGAGGGGGGGTTTCATTAAAAAGTGTTTACAACTATTTATTAACCGGTTATTGCGAAGAATATTACCACATGCCTCGGTGGTCGGATTGGTACGACGCCCTACACGGAATGAGGGAGGTTCCAGGTTCGAACCCTGGCTGAGGTGATGTTTTTCGCAATAAATTTTTTACAGTTTTTTAATAATTAAATCGTGTCGATTTAATTGTGGGGGGATGGAAGGGTTTTTTAACATTCTAATGATAACTGTGTATTAAGTCCGGCTGTGATCGGAGCACAATGAATAGTTGAAATATATATGTGTTACAATAATACATATAAAAATTAGATATGAATTTTCTGTAACATCTATTAATGCTCGTATAATGGTCTTTCTCATTATATAGCCTTGCTTCAAACGAGCGGGAAATAAGTTTCTTAAAGAATTAAACATTTGCTCTTCTTTTGAATAAAAGAAAAGCAAAGTCATACTACCTTGCCGATCTCTGCCCTAATCCATAGGCAAAACGTTCTTTCTGATTTCAATAGAATTTTAGTTCTTCAATACCTGCCTTGCTCGAACTTAATTTATTTCGCCTGCTTTTTAAAAATTAAATAAGATCAAAATGTTTTATTTATTATTTAATCAACGTCTGCCTTTGTTTTCTACAAATGAGATTGCAATAAATTGAGCGAATAAAGAAAGTACAAGGTCCTAGGGAAGTTGCTGAAATTAAACGCGTTTCTTCTCTCTCCGCGACTTAGGTAGATTCTATTGTCCGTAAGTTCCATTGTTCGTAGTCTTGTATTTACATAACATACGATGACAATTGTTTTATATAAAACTGTTGCGCCTAATCTCGCTCGCCACGAATACGACGTGCCAGTTGAATATCTTGCGGCATGATGGTGACAATAATTCCGTACTTTTCTGGTAACGACGGATTTCACGAAGGGCCACGGTGCCGGGGCTGTAAGGGTGAGGCTTTTTTCACACCACCGATGGCCAGGGCGAGAGCCAGGGCACTCTTCATCGCAACTTTAGTGGCCAACTGTTTCCGGGCGCCTTTACTCCGGTCGATTTGCGAGCAGTCTACTTGGTACGTGCTATCGTAACGGTCAATCGACATGCGTCTAACAGCGAACGAGCGAAGCTCCTTGTCAGATCATTAATGTCTTCCCACTTGAAAATAGTCGCGTCCGAATCAAGTAATAGCTAGACACATTGCGTCTAACTGTTGGTTCTTGAAGGAATCGACTTGAAAGAATTTATACTGGACGAATTCTTTCGGTTATTATTATAGCTTCTTTGATTTAATATTCAAATATAACAATCTAGTTTAAATGTGTAGAATTAAATTGACTTTAAGAACAATATTATTGTCAAAGTATAGACTCTTATAATAAACTGCATTTCAATTTGTATAATGAACAAGCTTGATTGTGTGATTATTACCTCTGCGCTCAAAAAGTAATAGACGAAAGGAATGAAACTTAAATAGCTAGTAGATTAGTTCTGTACGATCGATGAGATCAAAATCTATGAACACTGGCAGTCATAAATACCGATGCACCCTAGTTCGTGATCAGTACTAAAAATACAAAAAAAATATTAATCCTTATTTACTTAACAGTATAATGTCGGTTATAGACAATAACTATAATAGACTATTTTATATAGGAAATTTTAGCTTGCGAATGAATAACTCTCGTTAAAGTTTTACAGTATCAGTCTCATATAAGTACTTCTAGATCTCTTTTATGTAAATTCACATCATAAGGTCGTCTTCAGGTTTTGAAAGTAGAGTACAGTTCCCTTAATTATGTGACATGGTTAAGAAAAACAAGGAAAAAGAAGGAAATAAGGAGTAACACCAAAGAAACACTAATACTATAAACTATTTTAATTATATTTGCACAAAAGGTATACGTATATTATTATAAGTACTTTGAAAGTGCCTTTGCATGTAAATATATCTTCAAAGTTTTGAAACATCCTTCCATTAATGTCTCTCCAATTCGCTACACTAATTTGTAAATTCACATTACTCTAAAGTAATATGTATATCGTATACAGGGTGTCTGGTAATTACTGCGCATCTTGCAATCTTCAGATATTGCATAAATCAAGAGACACGATAGTATCTCGCGCTAAGTGTTTTGCGGCACGGGCAGCAAGATCGAAAGTGTCTCTATTATATGAAGCATCGAGTTGAACGGAGACAGGATGGTTATATCTAAAAAACGGCTAAGCGGATGAAATTTTTAATAAACTTAATCGATTGCTTAGGGTCTTTTATTAATTGTCTTTTTTTCTACATCAAATATATATTAAAGAAAAGTTTTCAATTTATATGCCAAAATTGGGTAGTTTAAATTTAAGAAACGTTATCATTATCAACGTCGTCGTCCCGGTGTCCGCCTATTATAATAAACATTTTACTCGCATATACCCTCACACACTTTCAAGCACCCTTCATACTCTTACTGATCTCCACCCACGCCATTTACCAAATTACCATCACCCTCACCCTTCCCCACTCACTCCCAAACACCTTAATATACTCCGACACATCCCCATGTAACCCAATACATTCTTACTCACCCAAACACATCACCACCCCACCCCCACTTCTTATCCACTCAAGTACATTATCATCCATCTCCACTCTCTCAATCCACATTAATAACGTATTTGTCGTATGATTTCATATGTGAGCCTCATATGTGAGCCACGGAACTCACCGACCAATTACCATTCAAGTTTATGCAATATCTCAAATATTTGTATATTACAGATGCCACGAACACCACAAATAGTCTACGAGATATTTTATATTTTATGTCAAAATATGTCAGAATAAAATATAAAATATCTCGTATAAAACACACTATTTATTTTTTGATAATTTATTACATATTACATATCTACCTTAATAATACTTTAATACCCTTAATATGTAGAATAATTAGAAGAATCATATTATGAAAAAAATCATACAATTCCATTTAAAAAAGGCGATGATCGTTATGTGATGACCTTATTATATACTTAAAAAAATCGATTTTTTCTCGAAAATTAATTTTACCATTATTTGTCCCTCTTAATATCCTACAACTTTTTAAAAGTTTTGTCTGAAATATTTTTCCGCATCTTTCATATTTTTTGAGACATTTACCTGGGGCATTTAAACTGGCACAGACTGTATATTATCAATGTATACGTATATTACGTTCGCCGCTTCGAAGAACATGTTTCCTTATCATGTCAGCAGGTACGGTCTTTAAGTCGTAAGCCAAACCTAAATAAGCGCAAAAGTCGATGATAGCTGTAGTGATATTGAGCCCATAATTTCCAAGTTCCCCCGTTTTATAATCCCAAGGAAAGGCGTGATGATAATTATGCCAGCCTTCACCAAACGTTACAATAGCAACTCCAGTATTTTCGGTGGAACTAAGTGATCTGCATAATAAAGTAAATGTTTTTAAATGACAGCACAATATTACATATCAATATATAGACTATTATTATTTTATATTGTAAACAATTAATTAATTTTAATAAAAATACATGTATGTTTGATAAATTAGAAACGACACAAGTACGTACTTGTCGTATGGTTTCATACCCCACATGTGAGCCACGGAATTCACCGACCAAGCAGCATTCAAGTTTATGCAATATCTGGATATTACAAGATGCCACGAACACCACAAACTCTCATTCCACGCCCACCATGGTACTAATGTTGGTATAATAAAACAGCAGAGTGCCACCAAATACGTGTACCACCTGAGGAAGAAAATGTTAATGCAAAAATAAAAACGATATGATTAACTAAAGTCATATCTAATCGGCTAGGTCTCGTTTCCGCGAGAACGAGCTGTGCCCATCGTACTTTTTTTGAAATACCACGATTGGATCTTGCTCGAGATCACTGCAATCGATTGTAGCACCTTTCCTCGCGACATCAGGATGTTTACGAATCAGAAGCCACCCTACATGGGAAAAGAAGAATCCTCTGCGCGCGCTATACGGGTCTGCGTCGGTGTCGGTAAATTTATGGTGCACTCGGTGGTTCCTGACCCATACATAAATGTTATCCTGAAAAATGTAATGCAGAGGACGGTGATACAATTATGCCGAAAAAGTTCGTTAAGAAAACAGAATGTACATCAGGACTTGGATCTCTAGTTTATTCAGATATGTCATTCTGTGCGACACTGTCATTCTTTGGCGAGAAGAGAAAATTTAACGTGTAACTTACTTGAAAAGCCATGGTTTGAAGAATCATGAGGATAAATCTCATAGGCCATTTTGCCTTATAAGATCGATGGGACCATAATCTATGAGAGCCAGTGGTAACGCCTAGGTTCGCGACGACGCTACCAGCAAAAGCTATAAATTATAAATTACAGTTTGATAAAGTACAGAGTAATCTTATAGTATTGCAGAAAGAAACAATTAAATATATGACACATACCCCATATAAGGGATTGATATTTAGCTTGGAAGAAGGCCATGTATAGCCCGTAAATGCCAGCAAGATGAATATATGTTAAAATAATGATATTTCTCCAAACGATTTTCCTTTCATAATCGGTTTTGTATGATTCTTTCGTCAATGCCTCGTCACTTATAAATTTTCCGAATTTTGATGCAGACATTTCAGGTAAGTCCAATACTGTGTCGAACATACGTTAAAAAATATCTTCGTAAAGTGTAGTCTTTATCGTAAGTTACGTAACGATATTCTGCAGTATTCTGCATTCTTATATCAGAAATTCTTAAAGTTATAGTCTTTCTTATCGTACCACTCTATTGTCACCATATACTTTGCAGTAATTTATTATCTATCTTTTTCATTACACACTATCTTTTAAAGATAGTATAATAAAATTGATTACTCGCATAAATGTGTACAATATGAAAAATTGTATGTTAGAATACGTTCCAATAGAAAATTTGGAAAGTCAGAACATCTTAAAGCCAAAAAACGCATATTGTACATCTATAATTGCTAATATATATTGACTTGTGTTGAATAACTCACTCCGCGTATGAACGTCATTATTATACGTACAGATTCTAAATAAAAAATGTCAATTCTTCAATAGATTACGATATCGTTTTTTGCAGGTTAAATTGAAGGTTTACTTAAATTAATATAGAATTTAATTGTTAATAATATTATTAATTATTTATGATATAAGTAAGCAAATTACAGCATTATCGCTTATGTACCGGTTGTTGTACCGACATACAGGTCAGCATGAGGGGTTGCCCATTCGTGCAAGTGCGCAGGTCGTTCACAGCTGCGTATAGGCTTTGGTATATTATAATCACTAACATATAACGCGCGAAAGCTTACGCAGCTGTGAAATACCATGCGCGCCTGCACGAATGAGCAACCCGTCATACTGGTCTGTATGTCGTGGCAACACTGTACGTTTGACTTAAAACTTGACACAAAGTATTACAAAACAATATATATTTATTAAGCGAAAATAAAATTACCTTTTGTGATCAGAATATTATTAAAATTTAATGTCTACATGTACAATCAAACTTTCGGTCGTCTTATCCGGGAAAATATCTGAAGGTCCAAGTTCTCCTGAAATAAGAAGAATTAAATATAATAAATATCAAATCTGTAAATAACATTGATATGAATGCAACTACTTATTTTTAATATTATAACTTTTTAATATTTAATTTGTTAAGTCACACATAACTTCCAGTTGATTTCGATATAATTATTTCGTATTTCGTTGTGTAATGTTTGGGAATCATGAAGCAAAAAGTAAATATTATTGATTTTTAATAGAATTATGTAATTTTAATTTTATTAATTTGCACATTTTTTACACGTTTCTCACATATATGCTAAACAACATTGTTTCTACGATAAGATTATTAACATTTAGTAAGTTCGTATCTCTAAGAATATTTCGAAAACAAAAGTAAAAGTACAGTTGTAAGTAATTTGATGACCAAGTAAAGTCTGGAACATGGTTGTACGATAAATCAAATTTTATAATACAAATAATTATAATGTAGTTCAGTACGGATATATGCTCTTTTCAGACTGATTTCTGAGACAAAAAAGGCATTTAATTCCCACTAGTGTATAGTTCATCAAAGACCACCATGAAGATCTCACAATCAGTAGAGATCGAAACCGATTTTGGAAATCACATTTCACAATATAATTATATTTGTTATTTGTATTATAAAATTTGATTTTTCGCACGCGTACGATCGTACCCCAAACTCGCACTAGCCATCAAATTGTAACTGTAGTTATATATTAAAGTGTCAAACAGATAAATTTTGGTTAAATTATATCAAAAACTAGAAAGATCTTCTGCGCATATATTTTCGAAACAACATATTTGCATTTTCGTATAAATGCGTATTACACTTGTAATAATTTTTTACCTACTTTATATTTAGAATGTTGTTATATGCGCGAGCGCGGAAGGAATTTCTATTTCGTGCGCGCTTGAAAGAAATTCTGACACTTTCTTAGCTACGACACTTACAAACGAATGCGGAGCAGCACGCGGAGGACCGGAGCTTTATCAGCTTGCACTCCGAATCCCCGTTTGCGCTCCGAAAATTGCGCGGGGCCAATCGGCTGTCGACATCCGACGTAAGTAATTTGGCAAATCTGAACTGATAGTAGGGGAGCCCAATAGGGGATTTGGTGATTTACTCGAGCGCGACAGATTAACATATAGGGGGATACCTTGCACCCTGTTGAGTACCTCCACTATATATAAGCCCTTAATATAGGATCGCGCGTCTAGGGCAGCCGATCAGAATAGTAAAAAAAAATCGATTGTTAGAAATACTCGAGCGCGTCAGATTAAGGTAAGGTGGGTTAATAACATGCTGAAAAGTGTGCATTTCAATAATCTGACGATTTGAGCGTGACGTAAGGGAGTGGGAGGGTCACAAACTTGAAAAAAAACAACGTCACCTTGACATTCTCGAGCGCGGTCGTTTTTTTTTCCCGTTTTCAACCGTTCCGTACAGCCACCCTCACCATGCAAACCGGCAGATTAACATACCTCCAATATCAGAGACACGTGGGGCATATACACTATCAATATCTGACGCGCTCGAGTATTTTTATGTGACTATTCCTGTAGACGCTTCCCCCACCGGTGAAAGGGTGTACATTATATAACCTTTTTTTCTTTCTACCATCTAATCTTCAAAATCCAATAGGTTCCTACGACGCTCGAGTAAATCGCCATTTAGCCCTCTGGGCTCCCCTACTATGATCAGTTGTTTTCGAGTAAGGGCCAAAGCATATATGTGTAAGGAATGTTATTTAATAATTTTTCTATGCGTTTATTAAAACAAACAAATTTATTTCTAACTGTAATAATTAAGATAAAATTAATATAGGATTAATAGTACGTAATCTTGGATCAATAGTACGAGAACTAAGCTCTCTCAATTGCTTATTTAAAAAAAAAAATCCGTACACACACACACACACACACACACACACACACACACATACATACATACTTCCGGACACTTTCTACTAATATGATTTCTCGACATTTTAGAACATTCTAAATCTATTTCTTTTAAAATCTCGAAAATTTTTTTTTCATCATCACAAAGCTTCCTCTATGAGGAAGCAATTTTTTGATAAATAATAATTTATCAAAATAATGATTGTGATAGAGACGATATTACATTTATAACGAATAAATTGTTTTAACAAAATTTGTTTTTTCCATTTTGGATGTATCAAAGGTATCGTCAAAGGAGGACAGTGTAAATTGATTTTTTTATATAAAAATCAACAATAATTAACTTTTTTATATCATAAAATATTAATAAAACCCTATGTAAAAGGACAATTCTTTAAGTTTTTGTTTCTTTAAAAAAAGTTCTTTTAAATAAACACCTAAAATCGAGATATCTAAGATCGGAATACCCCATTAATCAAAATACTGGGCGACAATAAGTCTCTTAGTCGTGAACAAAGGAGCAATAAGTAACAATGATAAATATAAAATCCGTAATACTTACGTGCTCCGTGAGCAAAGCTAAAATTATTTGCAAACGATAAAGGAACAACTCGTTTCGCGAAGTCGTTCGTTCCATTACCACCTGAAACGAAACTGATTAATTGAGAATTGAGCGGCTTCGACCTTCTTTTCCAGCGGGATTGAACAAGGTGGTTTTTTCTTTCCACAAATTGCTACGTTTTTAAAAGTTTTACAGACGGACGTAGCTACAAGAGTTCTCATTAAGCAATTAAGCACGTTTTACCTCTGTTTCTCAACATAAATGCGTCACATTATTCCCGATAATGTAATCGCAATCGCGCATGTAATTATTCGTTGCTTATGTTAAATAAACAAATGATAAAGTGAATTTTATTAGTATTAATGATCAAGTACTTATTTCACGGATTTGTCACTGATTTTTGATAAGAAATTAATTAAAACGATGCCAATTATTCTGACCCCGTAACGTTTACTTAAGATGATTACAAACATGTCATTTGACAGATAATACATTTGCACATATTAAATACGCGTCACGGCCGGACAATTCGAACTTCAATCTGGGCAGCCGCCACATTTACAGTGAAATGGACTGGCGTAATTCCATTCTATCCATCCGGTATAAATCTATCAAAGTGCCCTTCACCGTGACACCTTACGCGAGTGAGAATTCCATTACCATTTTCGGTTAACTTGCGTTAGATATTCGCATTAGATATAATCTGTAATTCTCTAACAAGAGATTCTAAAAATCAGTTGCAGATAAATATGTCTTATATATAACGTATTATGTATAACATTATATATAACACGTACATATAATATAATTTAATAAAACGTAAACTCTCTTTTTAAAAATTTAAAAACATGTTATCTCTTTTTCTTTTTTTTTTTTCTTCTCTTTTCTCGAATTATTTTTATATATCTCTGTTTTAGGCGACACTCAGTATTTATCAATTATCATTATTAAGTGCGTTTATTAAGATAGTTTGAATACGTTTCATTATATCAAAAACATAACACTGTTTTCTATCTTCGGTACCAGTGTAATCAAAGCTGATCAAAGCTGACCGTGCAGTCTGCAGTTCTCTCGTCCCTTTT
>NC_092367.1:2011207-2049765 GCF_030848805.1 Temnothorax longispinosus
TTTCTATCAGCATAATATTTATCGTTTTTCATTATACTTACGAAATAAAAGTATTAAGCGAAATATATACAAAATAGAGATTAAAAAACAGGAACAAAAATTAAAAAAACCGTAGAAAGATAATGATAAAAGTAAGATGGCCTTTTTCTTCTAAAAAAAATTCTCCAAAAATCGAGCTGTGCCTTTCCTTTTATAAAACCTCGATTTGCTTCTCGATGAACGTAACGACGTTGCGGCTACGAATAATCTAATAAGACCCGCTAAGTTAAATGCTAACTTTTTTACGTAAAACGTTTTAAAAGTTTTGTCGATTATGCCGATTGATCATCCGACGTGCAAAAACGTACTTGTCAAATTCATTTCTATATTTTCACGGGACGTTTATGATTATTGAAGGATAAAGCTGTACCTTTTAATAACAATGTTTAAAATTAAACACATTAAAATTAAAATTAATATTTATGATAAATATGGACAGGCAAACGATTAATGCAAAACAACTTGGAAGCAACGATTATATTAAGGGCTATTATAGATGCACGACGTATATTAATAATATGCGTAATATTTGCCTATTGGTATTATACAACGCACCTGAGCTATTTCATTAAATGCTAACTACGATGCAATTTTCTCCACCGACGGCTTTTAACACCGCATAATATAGATCAATCAAGTTATTAATTTTTGATGTGACAACCAGAGCATTATTAAAACTTTATAAAAGACTTAGCAATCAAGATGTTGATTAATTTAACAATATATACAAAATTAACAGTAGGTACCTATATCCAAATCAATTCGCCAAAATTTCTGGATACGAAAGATTTTATTTTATAATTAACATTTATTCTAACAACAAGATCTTAGTGTCATAATGTTTAATTTAGTCAGATAATTAACTTTAGCATACGTTCTGACCTGACCATTAGGCCTCAGTGCAATAGGTTAAATCAATTACATCAATAAATAAAACTTAAAATCAGAACACACATTTTCACATAATTTTCAGTCGGAAACAAGTTATTCGTCGCACCCTTGACGTATAACATCACTAGTAACTATTTTATATTATAATATTACTCTTCACATGAAACACCATGGGTCTTTTTACCATACCTATATTATTTTTACGTCTCGACTTTCAATATTTTCCTTCTCAATCTTTTGAATTTAAGACGAATGCGATTTTGACCGAAAATTATGCGACAATCCGTGTTCTGATTTTAATTTTTATTTATTGATGTAATTGATTTAATCTATTGCATTGAGGATGGCCTAATGTCAGGCCGATCGTACGTTAAATTTGTCAATTATCTAACTAAATTAAATATTATGACACTAAGATGTTGTTGCGGCTCTGTGACCTCTTCATCTATTTATTAAAATTAAAAAGAATGTTCAACAATTTTGTAAAATAAATATAAAACAAATTAACATGAAAAAACTATATGAAATAATTAAAACAAAAATTAGTAAAAACGATTGCGAAATTAAAACGTGAATAAAACAGTTAAATCAAAAATAACAACATGAATAACAACATGATTGAAAATTAAAATAATTTATAAAACAAACTTATTTGTAGGTCATCATTCCTTATCTCGGAGAAAGTACAATTTCCGAGGCGCCCAGATTTGACTGTGGTTTCTGATAGTATTTCTTACCCTGAACAAAAAATTATATAGGTCTTATAGGGCTAACTGCTCTAGTTTTCGAGATATGCAATATTAGTTTTAAAAAAATTATTATTCAGTTTACACCTCTATAATGTATCACTTGAATTTTAATAAATATAAGTATGTATTAAATCTTCGCCTTACTAAACAGATGAGTCTACAATATACTAAAAATATTAATACTGAAAAAATTAGCGAGGCCCCGTACGCAAGGTAAGACGTTCCATTCGAAATGATATTATTCTTTCGGCGTATAGATTAGTGACGCGTTTTAAAAGTATTTAAGTGTTTAAAGCGCGTCAACTAATCTATGTAGGGCACACATGTGTGTGCCCTGCTTTAACGAAAATCACAACTTTTATAAAGCAGGACATACACACGTGTGTATGTGCCCTGCTTTAATGAAACTCACAACTTCTATAAAGCAAGGCATACACACGTGTGTGTGTGCCCTGCTTTAATGAAAATCACAACTTCTATAAAGCAGGACATACACAGGTGTGTGTGTGCCCTGCTTTAACGAAAATCATTAAACAGTTAAATACTTTTAAAGCGCGTTACTAATCTACATAGGTTAGTTGACGCGCTTTAAACACTTAAAAACTTAAAAAGTTTATGTGTTAGAAAGTATAAATATAAAATATAAAATACGATAATATATTATATCTAATAATTAAAAAAGGTAAAGATTTATATTATATTTATTTTGAGCTTTAATATTGCATATCTCGAAAACTAGAACAGTTAGCCCTATAAGACCTATATAATTTTTTGTTCAGCGTAAGAAATACTACCAGAAACTACAGTCAAATCTGGGCGCCTCGGAAATCGTACTCGTCCCCTTATCTCTATTATAAAGATGCATTTCACAAGTAATCATGGAACCAACTTTCCATGCAATATACGGATCCACGTAAATAGAAACTAGTTTTACGGGTTAAGTTACAAAAACATTTATTAATAAAAAACACACTCAACATGCATCTTGAAGTTTTTAAGACTTTAAGTCAGCAAGTTGATTAGCTCAAGAAAACCGTGAACATGTATTTAAAAAATCTCATTTTGTTTTTTATTAAAACTATCTAAAAATTTAATATGTTATGTCTGCGGTATGTAATAATTTTGATGTTTTTATAAAATGACTTAAAATTAAATAATATAATAAAATTTCACTATTTATTTTACTGATAGAACAATTTATATGCAAAAATTGTAAAAATAAAAAGATTTAATTTTAATAATAAATTTTTCATTGTTTGAAATATTTATAGATTATATTACTTATATATTACAATTAAGTGTGCAAGTAGAAACCAGTAGAAACTTGCACATTGCTTCCTCATAGTTCTTAAGTATGCAAGTAGAAACCTGCACATTGCTTTCTTATAGTTTTTAAGTGAAATGTAACTGTAAAATGTAATTGTGGATGTAACGATACTTTTCAGAAACTTTTATATCCGAATTTATATTTATTGCCTAATTTTAATTTCACTATGATAAACTGTATATTATTTATACAACGTACGATCAACCTATGGTTTGTGTATAGTTTGTATCGCATACGTGAACGTGTCCTTACACATTCTTCAATGACATGCATCTCATTTATATAATTACAATTTAATAATAGTTTTGTTATATGTGTAAAATAAAATAAAATTTAAGACAATATTATGCTGATAGATATTTTAATTTATTTAACAATTAGCCCACCACCAAGTAAAGTTATACCCAAACATGATATACTTATAAGTGCAAAGAAAATATCATAATTCATAGTTAAAGATTAGTGCAGTTGTTTATAGAACTGAAGCGAGAGAAGAAGAGACGCAAGAAGTAACGTTGTCTTAGTTCCGAGTCAGAGTCCAAGTTAGAATAGCCTGTCCAGTCATTATTTCTCGGTGCTAGTTTAGTCCAAATGCTACTCATTTTTGCCCCTATATAAGAGGGTCAAATCCTGATCTTTGCTGGCCTGGTTCCATATTATTTTGCGCTGAGAGTAACCGTTTTTGGCCCCCATCTCCTTGCATCCCTCCTCCCATCCCTTCTCCCATCTCTACAAAATAAATCTGTATTAATAATGGGCGCATTTCTTATTTTAAAAATATGATATTTTTATTAGATATCCTAGCATGGGAACGCGCGCGTACATACCAGAGCAGCAAAGAGAATTGAAAAAGAATTCTTTTTGAACTCCCGAATTATGAAATTAATTATTTTTTCTATACCATTTCGGCTTTAAAAGAACTCTTAAAAGTTTAAAAAAAATTCATTTTTATGTTATCAATTCTGGAGGCTTTCTTCAGATATAAAAATAATTATTTCTCTACTCCATAAGAATTCGCAATAAATTCAAAATTACACTTAGATAGCATTTCAATGGATCTTTATCTAAGCGCTATTTCGAACTCATATTCATTGTGATTTCTTATGAACCAAAAAAAGAAATTTTTTTTGTATCTGAAGAAGAATAAGAAAAAATCTTTTATGATTTTCCAAAAACAATTTCTGCATCAGAAAGAACATAAAATATACAGATGCGTTTTGCCATCTCTATTATACACTGTGCGATACCGGAGGTATAATCAAGCAGATTCGAAAAATATTAGAGCTCACAAACTCGCCTTTTATCCTATCGCGCGAAGATTTTTGCTTACGAGAAGGTACCTACTGGTGCATGCACTGCAAATCTAAGAGTTTGATTTTATACACTTTTTTGTAGTCACTTTTTAAATATTTACTTTAAACACTATTTTGATTAATAAGTGTTTAATTTTAACTTGGTTTTAATGTTTTATTGCGTTACACGCAAAATATAAAACACTAAAACCGAGTTAAAATAAAACACTTAGATTTGCAGTGTGGCAGCCGCGTCGCAACCTCGCGCGTTACTAGCGTTCGCAGTTTTTATAAAAAGACTACTTTTTGAATTTATTTCAAATAAAATACGCGAATTCATAAAGAATTTGATAAGGTGAATTTTTTGAGTTTATTAAAATCACAATAAAAACCTGATGATGATGATCCGTCAGCAGAAAACTGAGGAGTAGTATACTGAGGAGTAGTATACTGAGGAGTAGTATACTGAGGAATAGTATACTGAGGAGGAGCATAACCCTGCACCAGCATCATCATTATTAAGGAAAATACTACCTGAAAAAATTGACGAAGATTATATCTTTTTCAAAGTATAATCAACATTATTAACTCGTAAAAATTGTACCAGTTAAGTAAAGTAAAGAGGTATGTACACCTAAAAATAAAATCGATTATTAAATCTTTATATTTTTCAAATCTTTGATGTTTTTATTTTTTGTGCTAAAGGTTGTATTGTACTACTACTGTATGGACCAGGAGTGGATCAATCTGTCAAGTCAGGTAAACACCTTGTTGCTTAATCACTTTAAACTTTCCTTAAAACTTTAAATGCGCTTTCTTGAAATCGTGTTTTTGAAATCGGCACCAGATATATCTTTAAAGGTATTGCATCGATTTATTTGAAATTGAATTTTACATGTTTACTCTACATGTTAAAACGTTTTTATATTGTAAAAGTTTTTTATTTTATACATTTCTTTGTTCGTAATTGCAAAATTAGTGATTAAAATTGATATGTCTGTTTCGAATACCTGTCATTTTGTTTAGAATAAGAATTTCTCAAAACCAATTCAGAAGATATTTGTATAGACTTTAAGAAAAACTTGGATTCTTTATTACAGATGCTTTTTTTTATAGCTGTTTCAGCTCATCTGGATAATGTATCATTTTTGAAGTCGGCTTTTGTGTGCTTTTGATGTTGACTGCTGTAACACCTCAATTTTTAAGAGCTTTGCAACAAAAAAATTTAAAAATATTTTAAAATATAGAGTAAGTCGGGGAAAAATGCCAGTAGGTCGAAGATGCCACTTTGTCAATATTTCGTTCATTATCCGATAAATGATAATGTTTTCTAGTCGTTAACATGAGAGTTCGTGCAACGAGTGACGTATGCAAGTTTCTTCAATTTTATCGTGTAAAATGCGGAGTATCTTTGAAATCTATTCCACCTAAGTGGTGAGTAGGCTTCCTATAATATAGTTCTCTACTTTGTTTAAAAAGTTAAAGAGTTTTGCAACATAAAAATTTAAAAATTGTTTATGTATATATATATTAGGGTGTGTCATTTTGAAGCAACTTTTTTTTTTTATTTCACGAATAGCATATATACTTGCAGGAAGATAAAATAAGATACCTGTAAAAATTTTAGTTCTTAATATTAATATTAACAGGTCGCTCATCGCGATTTTTTATTATTTAGTAAGATAGAAAAAATGTTATAACTATCTAACAAACAGTAATACAGCATTGCGTCACATAGATTTTCTGTAGTAAATTTACCGCTCTACAAAAAAAGATCTCTTATTATTTTTTCATAAATTCAACCGTTCAAAAGATATTCAAAGTTAAAGTTTGATAAATTTTATAAAACTTGTTTTTGCTTCTTATGAATGTTGTATCATATCGACTATCAAAAATTATGAAATAATTAATACATATTTTTGTAGAAAATTTAACGATCTACAAAAAAGGTCTCTTATGTTTTTTTCATAAATATAACCATTTAGACGATATTAAGGTTTATACTCTGAACTTTAAAAAGTACATATATATATATATATATATATATATGTTTTTAATAATATAATCTCTTATTTTTTAATAAATTTTATATAATATATTTTTTAAATGTCAGATTCTTTTCTTTATCGTTTTAAGTGTATGTACCTCCTTAAACAATAATTACTGAATAGAACTTACGATGTATTTCAAAGAAGCCATTTTAATGGATTTCTTTCTTTGTTTCTCTCGTATCTGCTTCTGTTACAAATCGATAGTTACAAGAAATAGTGCGAGATTGTAATACATTATTATATTTTGACTGTGTTTATAAACAAAGTATATATTTACCTAATATGTGCTAAGACGACTGCTAGCTCAGAAACGCAACGAAAATGGAATATTACTATCGTATGTTATTTCTGTAAGCAATATATATACTATTGTTATCATACTAATTGCGTCATTATTTTACGTAAACGTAATATCTATATAAATGTTCCATATCTAAAGTACTGAAAAATTATATATATAATTCATCGCAATAACCGTCATTTTTTAAATAACCTTACAATTTTTGTCATAAGTGTGTCTAAAAATAGATGTATAATTTATGTAAAAAATTCAAAAACCCCGTCTAGAACATAATAAAATTATTAACATATTGAATTTAAATAATTTTTGTTAGTTTTTTTGTTAACTTTATTTATTTTTAGACATACCTATGTAATTTTCTTTTTAATAGAATATTTTTAAGTGGTATTTCTATTTCGTGGTGATAATAGTAGAGATAAAAATAGCAAATCCGGATTTTCATAATAGGTGCATCGTAATCTCGCTTTTGCATGACCAATTTTCACAGCGTATTTTCGACAACTTTCCACAAGAAATGCATGCTAAGATCTCGAAGATATAATAGTTATTGAATAAATGGTAAAATAATACGGTCGCGTGTTTTCACGGCAAATAATACAATTTTAAACAAACACTTTAAAAAAGTTTGGCACCCGGTGACAAGTTTTAAAGTTCTGTTGTATGACATTGAATCATATTACTCATTCCGCAAGCGATAAAGCTCAATGTCGAACATTGTTACGAATAATTGGACACACGTTTGCATGATTCAGGAAGTAAAGCTGCGTTGCGCATGTATTTGTCATTATCGTAGCTAATTACCTGCATTTAACTGCTACTTAAACAGTGGCTTATCGTTTCTTAGTTGTTTCATGTAATTACCACTATTACAGTCTGCAAGGGTAGTCGATTGCTCTTTTTGCCGAATGTCCTTCGAAACGCGGCAATAATCTACAATAATCTAACAATAAGCCAATTCAATGATAAAGGCGAAACAATATTGAAGACGTAGTCTCCATTATAAAACCGCCAATAAATACAACTGTTTCTGGGGTATTGCAACTCCTGCATCTGACCTGCGATAAGATATTTAACCCTCCGAGGCCACACCTCTTTTTTTAATACGCCCCGGCCACACTGGGGTGGTCGCTACCCAGACGGATCCAAAGTCTCATAATTCCAAATAATGCACGTAAAAATTTATCTTAACCCTATTCGGTCACACTTCCCGAGAATCCCGTATCGGTCACACTGGGTAAAATACACCCCCAGCGTGTTTGCACGTGTATAAAAAATTGTAGGTGACCTTAAAAAAGAAAAAAAAATATCCTGTTGTAGTTTAAGTCTTCCTTAAAAAGACTGTATAGGTTTGATTTGCAAAAAATTAATTTAACATATGTAAAAAAATTGTTGAAAACAAAAAAGTCGGAAAAGTGACTTTTTACAAAAACTCTCTCTCTAATGTAACTTTTTCAATTTTTAAGATATTTTAATTTTTTAAACGGTTTTTTCATCCTCAGATGATGCACTTTTCACTAATTATTGCAGTTTATGCGGCCGTTCCAAAAAGTATATTGATTTTGAGGTTATAAAGGTGCGATTTTTTGCGGAAAAAAATGCCGAGAAAAAACTAACGGGCCGAAAAATATACCACTGACGGGAGTCGATACTTGAAGGTCCCAACTACCTGTAGATGGCGGCATAAGGCCCATTTCCATTGGTTTACTGGGTCGTTTTCAAAGTCAAAAAACGCTGGGGTGTATTTTACCCAGTGTGACCGAATAGGGTTAAGGATGTTGTTTAAAAATATGTATAGTGCAGAACCCGATGTGCTTAATGAACAAAAATATTGTAATTTTTGATCGCAATAAGAAACATACACCGAGGTCACACTTGAGTAGTCACCACCCCTATAATAAAATTTTTAAATGTTTACCAGACGTAACTGATGTGGCTTAAAGCCTTCCTACTACACGAATCTTCGAGCGAGGGATCCAACTAGGGATCCTGAGTGGAGGGACACTGATTATAGAACCTATCTTAAAAATATCGGGCCCCGAATTTTTGTCAGGCCCCGTGTTCCTTTTTTACTGGCAGTGCTGAAAATATATAGTTTGCGTCACGTAACTATAGATTTTCAGTACTGGCAGTGAATAAAGGAACACAGCCAGGGTGGCCGCCATCCAGTGTGGCCTCGAAGGGTTAAGGAAAAGATCTCGACTTACTCGAAATTAACGCAGAATATTCCTAATAATGTGTAAAATGTGTAAAATCCGCGATCTTTGGAATTTCTTCGAGAATATTTCGGTATAAGCGCGAACAAATTTATGGCTTATCGATAGCGAACACGAGATAGATGTCTCGCGGCTTTCGCAGACGTATGGAGCCATTCTGATTGCGAGCGTTATCGTTTCGTTACATCAGAGAACGAGCAATTTCGATATCGTATATTTTTGTATTCTCGGCAACGTGTCGGCGGAGTTACTTTCGAGTGCGCCGATACGATAAGCTGCAATGCTCGATGCATCTTTAACGTATCTCGTTATTACAACACGAAGAACTGCAACAGAATTGCAGTCTATAAGGGGCGCAAAAACTTCGAGATTGTTTTTTTTTTTTTAAGCAGCGATACGAAATATACGGAAACATTTTTCAAGCGAAAAGTTCTGTCATCACGCTGGCTATTTTGAATAATTTCACGCAAATCGTATTTCGTAATCTTTTTACGTGATAATGCCCATAACTTTCCCCGCCGATATCACGCGCGAAATAAATTGCAGCCGATGCCGTTACCGGCTTGTGCATTCGTATATTCTGTTATGAGGAAGCTTGTATTTTATTCGATGTATTATTAGTATTTATTTGTTTTGGCTTCCTCAATTGAGCAGAAATCGGTAACCCACTCACCGATCCTCGCAAAATTCAAAACAACCTTCTTTTAATAATACTCTATATAAAATTACATGTACATCTTATACACTTTTTAAGTAGAAATCGGTAATCCCTTCACCGATCCTCGCCAAATTCACTAACAATCTTCCTTTAATGATACTCTAGCCATAAAAAGAAATTAAGCTCGATATCTCAAAATTTGCAGAAATTAGGGCAATCATGTAGATCCTTTTAGATAGAAATCGGTAACCCCTTCATTATTAGCAATTTTTATTAATTCTATTATATTCTTCAGTTTTTTTTTACCCCTATTTCATATATAATTCTTTAAAATTTGGTTAATCAGTTCTTGAGTTATAGAAATTTTGGTAAGTTTGGCTGTTTTTTTAAACAGAAATTGGTAAAACTCCTTTATTATTAGCAATTTTTATTAATTCTGTTATATTCATCAGTTTTTTCTACCCCTATTTCATATATAATTCGTTAAGATTTGGTTGATTAGTTTTGCAGTTATAGAAATTTCGGTAAATTTGGCACATACGTACATACATACACACATACCGACATTTTTTAAAATAGCGATTTTTCGACATTTTAGAATATAAGGAACACATTGGCATCAAAAACTAAAAAAACGATTTTTTCTTCGGGGGGTCTCCTTTTCTACCCCTATTTCATATATAATTCATTAACATTTGGTTGATTAGATCTAGTTTTATATGCGATCAAAGGTCCATATACGAAGTTTATGAAAACAAACCTTCCTCTATGAGGAAGCAAAACAAGTAATAAGATAATGGATAAATATACTTTTGGCCAGGGATGGGAAAGTTACTTTTTAAAAGTAACTTTACCTAGTCAAAAAAGTAACTAGTTACCGTTACTAGTTACTGATTCTCAAAAGTAACTCGTTACCGTTATCGTTACTTAAAAAGTAACAATTCGTTACTTTTTCCGTTACTTTTTTAATTCGAGATCACAGATAAATAAAATAAAAGTATAATTTTAGAATATTTTTTGTTAAAATATTAATAAAAGCAATAAATTTTGTTATATTTTAAATCACAAGACCATAAAAAATTTAAGGAGATTTTATAATACTTAAAATGTAAATAAAAAATTTTGGTTTTTATTAAATTTACAAATACAGCCAAATTTATACTTTTTTTGTACCCTCAATTTTATGTTCAAAAATTTTAACACAATAATTTTAAATTTAAAATTGTTCTTAATATGTATAAAATTACAAGAATTATCTGGATCTAGAATATAGAATTATCTGAATACAAATTAACGTAATTAACTACATGGATTATATAGGGTTATCCGGATCACGAAATATAAACTCGTTAAATTTTATCTATATTTTTTATTTATTTTTATTAAAAGTTGATTATATTATATTATCCATTATATTATCATGTATGTGACCTCTTGAAGGTTGACAGACAGACTTATATAATGTCGGATAATAATTAGGCTATAGGAAATTTTATCTTGCGGAAGAATAACTCTCGTTAAAGTTCTACAGTATCAGTCTTATATAAATATTTCTAGTTTTTATTGGAGATTTAATAGATTATTGTTCGATTTACATGCTTTATGTGCATGTTGTTTTATAAAAGTAAAATATGTAAGAAATAAAATAAGTACACTTAAGAAGTTCAATAAACAGCGACGTACAACTTATATTTTGAAAATTTATGTGAATAACATAAAAAAAAAATATTTTTAAAGTATTTTTTAGACATGACTTTAGTTGATCATGTCGTTGTTATTTTGCATTAATATTTTCTTTCTTAGGTGGTAGTGGTACACGTATTTGATACCACTCTGCTGCAACATTAGTACCATGGTGGACATGGAATGAGAGTTTGTGGTGTTCCCGTCATTCCCGTATGAACATTGGCCGCATTCAGCAGACCAAGCCGCTCAGTAGCAGTCAAACGTGATTGGCTCTTACTTTTAGAACCAACCAATCAACGCGGAGTGTTAATAAGACGAACTCAACAGTTGTGTCTGCTGAACGCGGCCATTGCAATTTGTCACTTGCACCGTTTTGTCAACGGAGCAGTTTTTATAACAAATTGAAAGATATGGATATCTCGGCGGCGGAATACAGATTTTTAGATTTAAAAAACCTGAAAATGCACTACTCACTTCAAATTGTCATAACTCAGTGAAAAGAAAATAGCGTAATAATTAAAATAGTATATTGTACAACTAGTGGGAAAAAGTGATCGATTCTGAATGAGTGCGACCATCACACTCATTTGGGCTCGACCACTCTTCCCACGAGTTGTTCATACTATTTTTCCTAACAAGAGCGTGAAACAGGCCGCTTTTCGCGCTTGTTTTACAATTTCATTTCTCCATTAGTTGAGAAATGGCTCCATTTTTCAACGCTTACGTCATCATTGCGAAATGGATCGTTTTGCTCACTCAAAACAAGCGCGAAAAGCGGCCCATTTCACGCTCGCGTTAGGAAAAAGTATTTTAAAAAGAAAATATTAAATTTTACGATACGTTTAATAAAATTTGGAGAATAAATTTTGCACTCCCCGTGTACGTCATCAAAGTTAAAATTTATTTTTCAATTTTGTAAGATTTACTTTAAATAAGCGCCGTTTGTAGAACCTTGATCGATTGACAGATTCTATGAAATAATTCTATTCATCTTTCTTTTTTCATTAGTGAGCTACAAATTTTGATCTTGGTTATTCTATTTCCTCAATAAAACCATTATTAGTGGCGAATAGTCGTCTATAATTCGAATAACTAATTAACTAATTTATGGTATGAGAGGTACCTTTTACGTTGATTGTTATCTTTGGAGGACTACGAATCGATATAGCTTTCCAAAAGAAATTAACTTTTAGTACGTGATCAGTCGTCACAACGTCAAATCACGCATCAGCACGAATCATGTATCAGATAAATATGAAAAAAAATTAAGTGTATAAAAGTGTAGTTGAAAAGAAAAGTGCTAATTTTAATGCTATGTAATAATTCATGTCCTATTACACATACTTGTGAACAGACTAAAATTTCCGAGAAATAAAGAAATAAATCGTGTTCAAATTAAAAAATAAATGTGTAAATTAGATTAGTACGAAAAAAGGGAAAGAGAGTACCTACGGGAAAGCGGTATGTATCATATCTTTCTATATATGCGTTAATTCATATTGTTACATTACTTACTGTGTGTGGTTACATATCTTTTATGACATACGATGTAGAAAGGACTAATATAATCGTGCGTTTTGTGATTCTTCAGATCGTGCAGAAGAGTTTAAAAACATACATGTGAAAAAATTACGAAAATACACATTATAAATACGCACAGTTTTACAAGTACATTTGAAAGAGAAAAATCAACAAAAAACCGTGACACGAGCAGCAAGATAACTGCTTGAAATATAAATCGGCAAAAAGCACGAAACTAAAGATTCTTTTTTTTTCCATCGTTATAGCTATTAACGTCAAGCTTTCTTGCTTCTCGCCGTCAAAGATTCATCGTGTTGTCGACGTTTGTACGCCGACATGGCATTCGGATAATGAATTAAGGATTTGACGAGCCTCGACAAGGGCCGGCATTTCACGATAGCTATACATAGCGCTTGAAATCGCTGTCAGTAGTAAATTAACCAGCAATACAACTCAGTCAAAATCATCTCTCGGTATATTGTATTGAGGTTCAACAATAGTGAATCGTGAATAATCACTTTTTCACCTATCAAAGCCTATTCAATGTTTTGACAAAGAATGAATTTCTAATTTCACAATTTCGTAAAATAATATTTCTATCAACTTTTTAGATTTATGTAATGTTGCCGATTATGCGCAGAATCAAAGTTGATGCCGGAGAAGTAAAGTTGATACTGGTGATGTTAATGGCGATTCATGTTGTCGCCAAACCTTGCATTTTCACGTCGCCCTTGACGTTACAATTGCTATTGGAATACGCAGAATGGCGAGCTTGGGATCAAGTGGTGCTTTTCGATAATGTCAGCCCGTTTAGTGAGTGTTCTCAGTTTATTAGAACCAATGAAAGGAATAAAAGCATTTGCCTCTAAATTTACTACCAAATTTATTCTTATTTCTAACAGCGAGCGCGAAGCAAATGTAGTAGATACTTTTTATTTTGCAAATTAATTTTGTAGTTTCGCTAACGTAAAACAAAATAAATTCTTTGATAATGTCCCTATTATATTTTTTAAAAGAATCTTAAAAGAATTCGCAATTGTGTGAAAGAAGAACAGCGTCCGAATCGCGATCGCTAATTTTAAATATCAAGACAGTAAGGGTATATTAACTAGTTCCAAATAAATGTAGATTGTCCTCTTAATTACGCTCGCCCGTTGATCGAGTGCTTCAGTGAAAGAGGCATCAGCGTGTCTCTACAATCGGCGACGAATCCGAATATACCGGACGCTCTTACAATTCGAACGCATCGCGTCGGCTCGATCGTGCTTTTGGACGGACTTAATCTGACTTCATCTGATAATATTATCCAAATGGTATGATCTTAATGTCTATGTGTGAAAAAGAAATTGTAGAATCGCAAATTTAAATTCAATTGAATATAGTATAATATATTTTGGTACTCAGTGATTTTTAATTTTAAACATAAATTATATAAATTGTACAAATTAGTTATACAAAGTTACAGAAAGATTGATGTATTTTGTTACGTAAGCTTGTGACTGCATTATGTTTTTAAATCATTTTGAATTGGACTTGCTTCATTCTAATTTAAAATTTATATTTTGCAAATGCCACGATTACGATTATTACGCATTTGGGAATTAACCTGACGAATTTTCATAATTATCATTCATTATAATAATGAAGAATTCTAAGTTTGTTAGGGACAATAATTACAAGTATTTTAATGTTCTTATATATAATATTACATATTTTTAATCTTCTAAATATCGTAAATTCGTAAAAGAACATATCGCGTGTTACGTTAGCAAAGGAATGTCTCGCGGGAATAATTTCCATTTGCCCGATGTTCATAATGGACTTCAGCGGCGATGTATAGACAAAGAAAATAATTCGACAGTCATATAGGTCGTATTTTTGCTTTATCATTCTACAAAAAGTTTATCGGTTCTTACATAAAAAATTTTTTATCATTAGTAATTGCTTCGCAAATTGATAATCATGTACGGATGTAATAATCACGGTTTTATTTCATCAGTAATTAGTGTTACAAAAAATTTTTCAAATTATATCCAGATTTATTAAATTGACGTTTCGTACCGTACTCGGACTTCATCAGAATTGTCAATTAAGCGAATAATAAATTACTAACATATATAGAGATCAAAACGCAATCAATTAAACATGGAGACGTACCGCAATCACAAAGTCAAAAACTTAACATTACAGAACGCTTTCTTCTCAAGTCAGTCATGCTCCAATTAAATTTCCGTTTTATTGAGTATATATCGTCGTCCCGTTTAGACCCATGCAAGTCCACAATTTTGGAAGGTACCATACATTTCTGGACTATCTTAGTGGCAATAACTGGATAAATGTATTTAAATAAGATGATTTAATATATTTATCAATAAAATTATAAACCGAGATTTACATAAGTGTTCAGAGATGACGGAAACCATGACAAGCAATAATTCTATGGGATCGGTATTAACACGTCTGATCTGTGCGAAGAATCATCGCGAACTGAACTTGAAAATTAGATACACAATTGTGATACACGGTTTTTCTACAAAAAGACCAACTGGAAATTTTATGAAAAATAACGCCACGTGATTTTTTTCCGCCACACGAAGTGATTTCTTCTAGCACACTCGCGTGATCAGAGAATGTTTCGATAGGCTTCCCAGAAATTTCTGTTCAACTATTACATCTCTTGGCTTATGGTGACCACAAGAAGAAACGATTCTACGATCGACACCGTTCTTCGAGATCTAAATATTGGCATCGATAGTGATGTAGTCGTGGCTACCTCGCCACTACCGAATGACGCTGTTGCTTGGATATATGCTCAGAAATATCGAGACAAGTAAGTTTGCACATCTTCGCGTATGTAATGAAAAGTACACTATTATTATAATAATATCCTTATGTATGCTGTAAAAGTCAGAAGTAAGGTTTATTCAAAAGTCTAATAAAATATAAGATGTTTTGATGCTCTTTATGTTTTGTTCTTTATGTTGTGTCGCTCTTAAAAAAATCGCTTATCTTAACATATGTAAAGTTTCTATATTTATTGTTAGATACATAATCCTATTTATGTGAACTTTGTAGAAATAATAAAGCCTCTTAATCTGAACAGTGAAAAAATAGAGATGTAAGATAGAAATATGTAAATGAAGAGGCATAGAAAAAATAAAATGAGGAAATGGAAATATAAAAATCTTTTGTATTTTTTTAAATTTTTACAAGATTGCATGATATACGCTACTATAACGATAGTACTTAATGATCTAAATTACCAGGATATCGAATAGCTCTTTTTTTTCTAAGGATATGTCGGTCCCTTCGACGATACGGCGATCGCTTCGAGTTCACGGGACCGTCGGAGCGGCGCAACGTCGAGAACGCCACGACCAATTTGAGCCACGCCACTGAGGAGAATCGCACGGTGTCGTTCTACTTGATGCATACCTACAAATTACGCCACTCCGACAACACGAGTCTAATCGTCCGATATCTCGGTTTCTGGAATCCGGAGTCTCACACCCTCAAGCTGCCGATAAACGTGAAGCTCAGAAGCGATTTCAACGGCCTTCCCATTGTCTTTGGAGTGTTGAACGGTACCAGCGACGGGCAGACGGACGTTACCGAATCGGAGGCTACCCCCAACGATATCGCACCGCTTTTGGACTTTGCTACCATTGTCACGAATAGCGTGAACGCCAGGTGAAAAGGCATCCGGTTCTAAGGCGAATAATTTACTTTTAACAACATTCCGGAAGTGACACGCCGTTTGCGAATCTTTAGAAAAACTTTAAAGACAAATAACAGTCTATCTTAAATTTAAGGCAGATCTCTTAATTTTCTGAAAGAATTACCTTGAAATTAAACTCCTCAAAATAATTAAATATAATTAAAATTCTAAAAAAATATATTTTTACATAAAATAAAATAATTTTTAGTGAAAAAAAAATTGTATTACAGAATAGAATCTAAAAATGAATATGACCCATCTTGAACTTTTGCAGCATCGAGCTCGTAACACACGAAAAGCTTGGCACGTTAACTAATAAAGTATGGAGCCATCTTCTCGGCGATGTTGTGGCCGGCACCGTCGACATCGGTTTAGGATATATAACGTCGAACGACGAGGAACGTTGGACTGAGATGACGTTTAGTCATCCTTTGATTCGTTACATGTCAGTAAAAGTTTTCAAAAGTAAAATCGAAGAAGTCAAAATTAATAGAGTGATGAGCAGTGTGAACTTTATTATATTATATTATATATTTTATTTGTTATTATTATAGACATCGGACTTTTTATATGCAGATTATAACTAAGATTATGTTATTTATAATATCCAACATATGTGTTGTAGTATGAATATGTTGGATATTATGAAGAATATAATTTTAGTTATTAATTGCTCTTTTCCACCAATCTGCATAAAAAAAATCCGATATCTAGTTATTATACTTCATATATTCTAAATTTATTTCCATTTTCTTATGCAAATATATTCCGCTTTATGTTTTATTACAAGGAATTTTTTAATTTATCGATCGTACATTCCGTATACAAGTCGTATCGTTAAATCGGCATAGAATGGTATAGAATTAATTGATATAGAATGTACAGATTATGAGGCAGGGTCAGACAAAGCTTATCCTGAATGTAAATGTTATCTGAGAATTTACGTATGCATTTAGCATGATTTAAAATTGTGAAATGATACAAAGGCAGTATTTCGAAGATTCAGGATCGGGTTTTTAAAACACCATACATGCAATATCTACGTTTTTTGTCTGAATAGTGTAAAAGATAGTTAAACGAGGAACGTAGTTAAACGAATTAAAATATTTACCAAAGACCATAAAATTCCATTATTTATAGTTTCATAAATATAACTAGATTTATACTATGTGATTTTTTTTATTGCATTGTTATAAAACAATATTTTACGCAGGAGAAATATTTATTACCATCCATTGGAGACCGGCACGATGAGAGATATATTTCTGCAACCGTTCGACAATCGATTGCTCGGCTGCGTCGCGGCGACATATCTCATCATATTAATCGCGATGGCGACAGTTATTTACGCGGCTAAAACGCTGTTGCATGATGAGGATGAGAAACACGTCGGGATCGGGGAATCTGCACTTTGGTGCTTAAGTATCATGTGCATGCAAGGTTCATCTTTTTCTTCCATTCATAGAACAGCTAAACACTATTATAACAATATGTGATTTGTCATTCTGCATTTTTACCACTTCTCCAAAGTACAATGCTAATTTCGATAATATATGTAATAATATACAATGTATAATTATGTTACACACGTAAAAGTTCATCACTAATCAAACGATTGTGGAATTTTTAGGATCACCCTGGACGCCTCGAAGCCCGTCTGGAAAAACTCTGTTGTTATTCAGTTTAATATTCTCCCTCGTGATGTATAACGCTTACGCCGGCTTTATCACGTCCATATTATCGGTGCAGGCTACTGGAATCAAATCGATCACCGATCTTCTCTTTAATAACTTTAAGCTAGGATACAGTGCCGCCGATGATACATACATAAGAGTATAATACTATCAATATATCACTATTATATATTGCCATTATTTTTATTATATCGTTTTGCCGTATTAATATATTTTATACCATTAAGTAAACTTACACAACAGAGACGCCGTGAAGACATTTACAAAATACGCTTAAAAAGCTCCTTTTTTTGAGCGTTTCTTTTACATTGCACTGTTCGGAGTGGCCAGTAATTATTTTAGACGCAGTAATCATCCGCTATCATCCGCGCGTGTCATCTTTCAGAATGCGAACGACAGCAATCTCCGTCAGTTGTACATAAAGGCGTTCAACAATCGCGAATCCCGCCTGGAGACGAGAACCGGCCTCATGAAAGCTGTCAAGGGACGATACGGGTTCTTCGTTAGCGCGACTCTCGCACGGCGAGCCCTCAAAACAACCTTTATACAGGAACGATGCGTCTTGAAAGAGTTGCTGCTTCCGCAAACGCTTACAGTCGTCGCTCTTCCCATGGCCAAGAGTTGCCCGTACAGAAAGATCATCAATCTCAAGTATGCGAAATTGCTGAATTTATGTGACACACGTCTGTCGCGCATCCGATATCTAGTATAGATAATTAAAATTGTCGAAAATAAAGAGAGATAACGCTTCCTAATTTTTTCAAAGTTAATATAGTCAGTAAGGGGCCCATCGAAATAATAGATATCCTTAAGGAAAGTATATAACTTTTTAACACGTTAGTTTTCTCGTTTGTAATTTGTACTTAACTCTGTCTTGCAGCATATTGCGGATATGCGAACGCGGCGTCCTGGACAAGATACAGGAACGGATGCTGCCGACGATGCCGCGGTGCGCGTCGTCGGCGGCTTTCAACAGCGCGAGGCTCGCCGACGTCTACTCCGCGTTCTTTCTCCTGGTGGCGGGTATGATTATCGCGATTTCCATCGGCATCTTCGAAAGGATATGGAACAAGCGGAGGCAGATGCGGGAAACTGTCGTGCGCCGCATACGCAAGCACAATCTAATACCGCATCTTCACTTCCATCATCATCATCACGACGGTGCCGGTGGTCGCGATCGTCTCAATGCCCGTCGCCCTACTCACCTTCACGTCGTTGCTCCGGCCGGAAAGTTACGCGATCCCGCTTATTTGGCCATGCTGCAGAATCACGCCCGTCAAGTGCAATCGCTCGTCGGTTTTCAAGAACGCGACGTTTCTCCGGAGAAACCGAGAGGTCCCGCGCCCCTCGAGCCGCGTTTGCAAGTGCGACGGAGATCGGCGGGTCCCAAGAGAGCGTCCTGGTCTTCCTTCTCGGGCTTGCCCAAGAGGAAGATGAGAACCGAGAAAATTCCGCCGACCACAAACGCAGAAAACGTCTTTCCGTTTTGCGATTAAGATACCATTTTACCGTCCCAGATTTTTTTTTAACGTGATACTAGTCTCGCTAATTTAGTCGTAAAAATACTTTAGATAACAGCTCTTATAGATTTTGAAATTAGTATGACAAATGTTTGCTTTTATTCAAGTCGTAGCCATAAAATCATTATTAAGTAGCATATTAAATGTGCGTATTTTGCTTAATAGGTAATATTTTTTATATAATTATCTATATATATATAATTAAAAATATATGTAATATAAATGGTCACCTAAAATTATTATACATATTCGGCTAGAAGCTTTACACGAGCACCGAAAATCTTCGTAGATACTTGTCGCCTATAAACGTTATCTATACCTCTACAGTCTCGTAGACTGCTGATCTCGTTTCTGGCGCAAATACAAAGATTCTCTTTCTCAGATTATACAATTATATGTCACATAAGTTAGAGAAATAGATGAAAGATAAAAAAAATAAATTTTGAATTGAGAGCACACGCTGTTATACCTGCAAAGAATATCTTCCAGATTAGGAAGACGCTCGTCATCTTCGCACCACTCCTTCCAATTTCTGTATAATTGCAGCTCTTGTATCTCATCGAGATAGTCGTGACACATTTTCCTCAAGCTACAACGTTCTCGTAATTACCGTAAATCGAGATTGACAAGTAATGATAATTTACTATGAACGAAACTACTTGATTTCCATTTCCAACCTTTTATCTTATATAAAAATTTAACTCTTTCATTATTTTTTGCTACTAATTATAAGTATAACGCAAATTTTTCTTTATAAAGACCTAACTTTTTCTCCCACAACCCATCGGCGGACGAAGAGACGAGCTTGTCACCCGGTAACGGGTCGGAGATAAATCTTTTGCCATCGATTTCTCGCAAACTGTAGCTATAAGAATCAGGATTACTGCATCAGTGTGAGAAAGCACACTGTGCGAAATTACGTGGCAAAGGAAGGGAACGTTTACTGTCGAAAAGAATGATCGCAGATGGTTCTTAGAAGAAGTACGGTCTCCGTTTCGTTTAGCCAGTCGTCAGGTGCCATCAAATCGTGAACCTCCAGCAAAGTTTGATTAATCTGAGAAGAAATTGCGGGGGACAAATATATATTTTAGCAGAAAAATGGATTAAAAGTTTATACGTATATTAGATTAATATATTTTATCTTTGTTTTATATGTTATGTGTATAAACTTATATAATATTATTTTATATAATTAATATATATAATATATTTTATATCTCGTTATATGTAGGATGTTGCAGCGACATACAGCTGTCAGTATGACAGGTTGCCCGTTCGTGCAGGCGCGCATGGTTATTCACAGCTGCATAGACTTTCACGCATTATATGTGTGATTATGATGTGCCGAAGCCTACGCAGCTGTGAATGACTATTACTACGTACGTTTACGCGAGCGTTACTTCCGTAGTGACTTACGATATATCACTCGTTTACGCGGAGTAAATTATTGTAAGTTACTACAGAAATAACGCTAAACGTAGTATATGCGCGCCTACACGAATGGGCAACCCGTCATGCTGACCTCTGTTATGTCGGTGCAACAACCGGTACATAAATGATATTATACATAATGTAATGCCCGTTCTAGACTGGAGGATGAGCCGACTCTCGGCTCATCCGAGTGAGTGGTGTAGACGAGTAAAAATCTATATAGTTTATGTATAGTTTATGTCGCGTACACTATAGAAGGCGGATGAGCCGAGAGTCGGCTCATCCTCCAGTCTAGAACGGGCATTACGTATAATATATATAACATATAACATTATATATAACATATATAAATAGTAAATTTATATATAATTTATGTATTTATTTATTAGCGATCAAAAATACGAGATATTTGAAATTCTGAGATGTATGAAATACGAGGATATTTAAGTTCTGCGAACCTCCTCGGCGACGGCGACGCACATGCCGCATCTGACGCACGCGGAGGACAGGTCCACGTGCATCGTGCCGCATGCATCTGCGATGCAGGTGCTGTACGGGATCATCCGCACTACCCCGAAACCGGACGATCTGCAGTCGCAATGGGGATCGACAGTGATGTTCGAGTCCTTCAGAGGATTGTAGCGAATGGTGCCAACACTGCTAACGGTGGTGGCACAGACACATCCGTCGTCGCTTCGATGAGCGCGCGTTCTGCCACGCTTGCCGAAGCTACAGCCATTCGAAGCGAATGCCAGTGACAGCAGGATCAGTGTCACCTTTCGAGAACATTGTCCTGACTCCGTCATGCTGTCTCCGAGGGGATGAGCATGGCTATGACTCGAAACGCGAACAACTAAACGCACTATTACGAGACAACGAAGCGAGAAAACGGAATCTAAATTGCTTCAAGTAATGGCATATGTCAAGAAAGTTTCGAGGACAGATGAAGCACGGAAACATTTAATTTTTTGATAAGAGAAAAATATACGCGTTGTATAAAAATTTCTGCTTATAAAAAATGTAGAAATAACACGTTGGAGTTGTTTTGCAAACAAAAATTTAAAGATATTCAGTAAGCAAACTGCCTGCAGTATAACAATAGATTGATATACGGCAGATTTATTCAAATATTACAACAAATCCAATCGTATCACATAAAAATAAGCCACATTATTATAAACCCGTATTTTGGCAGCAGAGTCTACACCGATATAATGGTCGCGTTCAGCAGACACAACTGTTGAGTTCGTCTTATCAACACTCTGCGTTGATTGGTTGGTTCTAAAAGTTAGAGCCACGCACGTTCGACTGCTACTCAGCGGCTGCTTGGTCTGCTGAATGCGCCAAATCTGACAGCAGATTGTTAGATTATCGACTGCAGAGACTGAACAGAATCTTCTTCTTCTGTCATTTCGTAAAAACATTTAAACGGAATATATATTATCATATGTTTTAAAGTGCACCAGCTGTGGAGCAGTGCACTCAAGTCACTCAACTCAACGCCGTCAACAGAACTCATCGAACCGAACGACCCCACTCCCATCTCCCATGGCTCCCATGCTTCTGTTGTTGTACGCATCCTCGAGAGCCGCGTTTCGAGAGAATTGTAAAAGAGGTTAGGTGTTAGGTTATCCGAACGCGACAACGATGCTGGCACGTCGGTTTCTTTGCCGCAGGCAATTGTGGCATGCCTCGTGCATCTGCACGCCCGTCCGGCACACGCAAAGCCAGCGCGTCAGCCAACACGCCCTGGACACGATTAACTTAGAAACGCGGCTGCCGGCCCCCGTCAAGCGGGAGCCGCAACGGCAGCCGTTCGCCAAGAATCTGTTCCTCGCCGCGTTCGATCACGTGTTCATGTACTATCCCGAGCCGCAGACCAAGGACAGGCATCAGCGTTTCTTCGAGTGGCTCCAGCCCATCGAGAAGTACATGTCGGAGTGCCTGGACGATCTGGAGAACATCCGTAAGGACGACGTTCTGGCCCATCTCAGGGAGCTGGGCGTCTTTCGGGCGTGCGTGGACGAGCAGCATCTCGGCCTGAACCTGAACCACTCGGAGTCGGCCAGGCTGGTGGAGGTGCTCAGCTGCCTGCCCTGGCTCGGTTGCTACATGGTCAAGAATCACATCCTGCCCGTTTACATCATCTCCACGCTTGGCTCGGCTGAGGTGAAGGAGAAGTATCTGCCGAAGATAGCGACCGGCGAGTTCGTGCCCACGGTGTGCTTCACCGAACCTGAGAACGGAATAAATACGCGTAACATCAGCACCACGGCCGCACAGTCGGATTGCGGCACACACTGGATATTGAACGGTGAAAAGACATTTGTAGTCAACGGCCACGACGCCAATCTGTTCCTCGTCTTCTCTCACTGCGGCCATTCCCATGCGATCATTACCACCCAGACTGCTCTATCCGTATTTCTGGTGGAGCGAGAATTCGGCGGCGTCGTGAGCGAGGATGTCAAGAATCTGGTTGGACTTCGCGACAGTCCTGTCTGTACGGTCGTTTTTAAGGATACCAAAGTTCCAAAGGAAAATCTTCTAGGTGGTATGAAATCGGGAACAAACATATTGATAGATGTACTTGCTCCTGGAAATAGAAACCTCGCTGCGCAAGCTGTCGGCACGCTGAAAGGTTTTACGAAAATACTGACAAGGCATGTGATTCAGAGGAAACATCTGGATAGGAATTTGCACGAGTTCGAAGGCATTCAAGAGGTGATAGGTAAGATGGCGAGCACCCTGTACGGCATGGAGAGTATGTTGTACTATACGACCGGTATAATGGATACATTTGAGAATCAGGATTGCACGCTGGAGAAAGCCATGGTGGAGACGTACTGCGCCAGCGAGTGCGTCGCGCGTATTTACGAGGGGTTGCAGATCATTGGCGCGCAGACTTACCTGAGGGAGAACCGTTACCTACGGGTCTTCGAAGATGCGTTATCGTACACCCTTTTCGACGGTTATAATATCGATTCGAACACATATATAGCTTTAGTTGGTCTACAGCACGTGGGCAAAAATCTACGCCATCATATATTCAAGCTACGAAATCCCTTTAACTTTCCCAATTATATACTGAAGTGGATGCTGGGTAAGGATCATCGGATTCTGCTAAAAACCGCCGACCACTTGCATCCGTCCTTGGCGTCGGGTAGCATAGAATTGGAAAAGTGTATCACCAGGTTGCAGACCGTCTCGGTGCTGTTGCTGGAACGCCACGGCACTGATGTAGCTGAACGACAAATGGAGCTGCGTCGAATTGGCGAACTAGCAACGAGAACGTTCGCGCTGACCGCTGTCCTTTCGCGCGCTTCCAGGGCGTACTGCATCGGCTTGAGAAATCACGAGCACGATCGGCACATGGCCAACAGTTTCGCGATTCTCTCCATAGATAAAGTGCAGGTTCTCGCCGACGAGATCGTAGCGGGAGAATGGAACAATGGCGATAAATTCAACAAAACTGTTGCCGAACTTATGTACGACAAGAAGGATTATTTCGCCGAGCATCCGTTAAACAGAACCTACTAAACGTTCGGCAGATTCGGTTTACTTCACACAAGTGCATAGGTAAATAAAAAGAAAGACAAAGAAAGTTATCGAAACCACGTTTGCGTAATGTGATCAATGTAATTTAAATCGCATAAGCGATCTCGGTTATCATTGCGATACTCGCATGCCGCATATTTTGACTTTATAACATACTTAGATATTGATTTGTCTGTAAATTATTTTCAACCAAATTACTGTTTTTTTTTTTCTTTTTATGTTATAACTAAGGTAGTCATTGTAAGTACACTGTAAAAATGTATAATATGTCTGAACTCATTTCGAAAACAAGGAATACACTTTGTTTTCCATCGAGGTTTCTGTATTTATACGTCAGTAGCAATTGTACAGTCGTATCGTACACTGTACTTAGTATACTAAGATCGAGATGAGAAGTAAAATAAATGCTCTTACTTAGATTCTCTTCTATCAGATGTTCCTAAAAATCTTTTTTTTTTTCAACTGCGAATCACACGTTGCTTAATGTAGCTCGAGATACATGCCTGTAACGCCTTTACTATTATCCAACCATCGTTCGCTACATAGAACTTTTTTGATGTGTACATGAAGAGGTGGACGGTATTTTTCTACAGACGTAACATGACTAGTCGTCCTAGACGCGTAAATATGAAATTCTATATAGGATCACTGGAAGAACCTTGGCTTCGCTCGCAACATTCCTTATTAGTTATTTTACAACTATAGTCTCTCGGCTTGGACAACGACGTGTTCCTCCCGATGTGAATCGGTCGCGGACCAACAACTTCTAACACAAGTGTATATCAAAACAGTGCCGAACTCGATCTGGAAATTTCGTTCGCTTCTTGGATTCAATATTAATTTCGGTATGATCGTCGGTAAAATTTGCAGCTCGAAAATCATCTCGTCACCGCAATGCCGACATTTACCGATACACCCGCTTAGCGGATATAACAGTAATGGCGCAGAATTATCCCTTGAATAGCTGAAAAATAAAGTCGTGTGTATACACATATATATTTACAAAATAAAACAAACCAAAAAAATATATATATTATAAACATCGCTAAAGATTTTACCGTAACAGCTGTCCAGGATTCCTTTGTATTCTGCAAAGAAAGTTGTGGAACATTTCGTCGCCGTGTTTAGGAATGCTTTTCTCGTACTTTTCCACGTCTGTTTCGATGGTTTTGGGATTGCCGGACTCTGGCGTGAACTTGGTCGATGCGTCTGGATTGCTGTGCTGATATTCGACCAACAAGTCTCGAACGTGTTGGGACACGTCTGTGCCGCGATCCTCCTCGTCGACCGAGAGAAATATTTCGACGAACGAACACTTGGTTTCCGCGTTCGTGATTTGCAGCGGCAACGGAGTTACCTCGTGCAGTAAACTAACTAAATCACATTGCGGCCGCGTTGGAGTATCAATGCACACGACTTCGCTTTCGTCTCCGTCGATCTCCGCTGAGGCTTGAGGAGAATCTAAACGACCTACGGCGCCGCCGCTGATCGGGGAGTCCACACTGGCTGGACTGAAACGTTCAAAAAAGAAAAAAAAGATACATATAGTTGCTATACTTTACAAATAAAAAATTAATCTTAATATATACACCAACCTATTTGCATTTGGATCATCCACGCGCAGCACAGACAATTCTTCTCGTATATCCTGGTCTATTTCTTTGTGCAGAGAAAAGTGGAATTGTAACGGATCATTTTCTAACATGTTATTCCCATTTTGTTCCGATGCATTATCATTTACATTGTCCCCCCAATCGTCTGCGTCCGACAACCAAGCTGTCGTAGATGGCACATTAACGCTCCCAGAATCCAGCACACTCGTCTTAGCTTCGTCCTCTAGATGCTGTATTCTCAAGCATGTCCAGCTCTCATTTTGATTCCAGCAATTTGAATTAATACATGCAAATATGTATAATGTCCGATGATACTTTGAGTTATCTAACGGAGCATACAATTGGAGTGCCAAGAGCTGGTATAAGCCACAGAGTCTGCATTGTGGCGATGACAATGTACTCTTCCCATTACAGTTCTAGGAAATGATCACATCGCACATTAATTATTACACGCATGATTATACATACGTCGAGCAAAGTAACCACGTTAATAGTTAAATAGTCGATTAAAATGTTAATGAAATTGTTTCATCTATAATTAATTTGAGACGTGCACATTATAATATTTTTCCATAACAGAACATTTCATGTATTATTTGTATAAATATCTTGCTTCGTTAAATCGTTTGTAACACTGTGTTGAATGCTTGACGACTGATTGCAGGTCGACCTAATAAAAAATTAGGAACCGCAACGGGGGGGAAATGGTGATTCCCGCGAAGATGAGTCTTTCGTTCCCTACGTACTCACCGGATGCCCGCCGATCTTGTTCGTCGTAAAGTTGAGCAAGGACCGGTGCTTGTCGGCGACGTACTCGTCCTCGTATCCGAGATATACTTTCGTACGATTGTCGCAAGCCATTTAAAGTCATTCGATCGTAGCTCTACATTGGAAGACCACGGATGCGGAGCGAGAAACACCTGTACTTCCCGTTTCGCTTATGATCGGGACAGCTGACACGCATCAGTAACGCTCGACGCTTGCGCCTTTGTCGGTTGGCGCGTCTTCCTTTATCGATTTTTTTGGGGCTGCCAGCAGCGGTCGGACATCACCAGAGTATTCTCGTTTTCCTGCGAGACCGCGCCGGGACGAAAGAAGCCACTGTTCCCTCACTCTGCCTTAGAGCAGCGTATACCGCGCGAACGGAATACACATGCACGTGTCGCTCATGATAAAAAAACCGCTCGTCCCACAGCTTTGCACACCTCCTGCAGCTAAAGTGAAACAGATATATATCCGGCTAACGGAGATAGAAAGAGAAAAGAGAGACGCAGTGTAGAAAGCGCAACTCAAACAAAATTCAGAGATCCACAGCTGGTGTTTTTCTACACACTTGTAGTATTTAATACTTATTTTTTAAGAGAGAAAAAGATAACAGATTTATATATACGTTTTGCAAAAGTTAAAAAGGTATACATACTTAAGTAGTGCATTTCTTTGCGTTTGCAATATTCTCTCTCTGATAAAAAAAAAGGGTAAAGATTATGCATATTAAATTAAGTACAAAACAGTATTCTTTATTTTATACATTATGTAAAAAAAAAAATGGAAGCCTACCAATATGTTTGCTTATCGCTAAGTATCATTTTTACTATTTTCTGACTGATCAGTCTCGTGGTATGAGTAGGTATTGCAGACGTGTATAAAACGCAAAGTATATTGTCACCATGTTTCACAGCATGACATTTATGATATTCCGAACACAAGTACGTTTCCTTCGCTCCAATAAATTTCCAGGTACTCGCGGTTACTCTCTCGTCGTTGCTCTCTTCGTGCTCGCGCGAGAGCGCGAACGTTTCGACCGCTTGATGATAAAACGTTCGCAAAATATCTAATCTATGCGATCCTGTCACGCGATTTTTCGCGCATTGCGAGTTTCTGCCAAGCACAAATTTTTCCGTCTTGTAATTTGCTAGTAGAAAGCTGAAATATTCATAGAATGTTAGAATAATACCAATCAATCATATAAAATATTTGTAATGATAAATAACTTTTTTTTATTTCGATTACCCGAGTGTTTCACTATCTAAAGAGACCGACGTAGGTAAGTTTCGCGGATAACACTGTTCAACGGTGCATAATGTGTCCATATTGCTCTTCCAGCATTGCACAGCAAATCTCTCAATTTCTGTTAATTCTGGATTTGGTCCACATAACGCCAGAACTTCTACATGATTAATTAGAGTCACAGACACCAATCTGAAAGCTACCTAAACAGAATATTGTAAATTGAAGTTATTAAAATTATACACATTTCACACTTGTCAATTTATTTTTTAATTTCAGAAATTAAATACACGCATATCTTTGCAAAAATACTTACGTTCGGACTTTTACGTGGTAGAAACACTGGAATGTCTCGTGTGGTACAAATGCTCTCTGAAGCGATCGCTATCGTTAATAACTTTCTTTCCACAGGGTCCAGTGACCACCAGCCTTCTGTAGCAGCCGCCACGCAACCATGCACCAGAACACATCCGTACATCGAGTCCAAACATTCCATAAATCCCTCTAAACAGGTCTTGAATGCATATTCATTGAGTATCATATGTAATTTCATGTTGCATTTATATAAGAAAATTTCAGGTACCTGAAGCAAATGACTCTCTGAGGATATGATGCATTCCGTCATGTTGATCATATCGGTTTTCGTAGAAATTTTGTCCCCTATGTTCAAGCAGTCCATTAATCTGTCGATAATAGGACTGCATAGACGCATATCCTTCTTGAGCCTCTCTATATTTTTAGTATTCTTTATCTCATCGATGCCGGTGAAGAGAATCATTGCGCCAAAGGTGGCGTCCAAAAACTTGTCCAGCACATATTTCGTTACTCCGCTCGCGATTGCTATCAGTATGATGCACTGCTCGAATTCTTTCCACGCCACCGTCACGTCCGGCAAATCCGTGCTCAGGAGAGTGATGTCGTGTGATTTCAAGAACATGTGAACTCCATTGAGGGACGCAATTTTCGAGAAAGTCATCTGCAAACAATTTTCAATTCTAAGATATCTGATTTCTGTGCAACGAGACATTACATATATTTTTTGTAAACATGTTTAATTTAAAATGTTCCAAATCCATTTGATTCTCTATGTGCTTACCGTGTCGCTGTCTCCCTTCTGGCGTGAAAACAGAGGAATCCCTCCGGAAGAGGTCAAGCACATAACGTGCGCCGACATTCTCGTTCAGGTTCGAAATTGGCGTTTAAAACTTGTGACGTTACTGTTATATGTCTTCGAGTGCTTCAAGATTGTACAAAGGCAAATGTGGTTTAAGTTTAGACTTAAAAATCAATACTCCGTGCCTTGATTGATTACGTGGGAAGTTGTTGTCAACATATTTTGCACAATTGATCGGTGCTGTTCACAACATTCTACAATATTTCATATTTTTACAATAGACAAATTACAAAACAGATTTGTACTTGGCAGGAAATCTCAGTGTACGAAAAATCGTTTGACCAGACATAAACATATTGATATCATGGAGAATTTCCACATGACATCACTCAGAGTAGAGTTTGACAATTAGTCAGCTGTTTGACGAAAGATTAATTTTTTCCATAGTTTAGAAAGATTCAAGTTGAATTCGCTTTCAATCACCTATTAGATATTGAGCAATTATTGGCACAAAGCTTAACTTTCTCTCCTTTTCACTGAGACTTCTCAAATAATTCCATTAAAGATTGTTGTTAAACTGACTTTTTTCAATGGCAGTTACTTGGTACAAAACTTGTAACTTTCTTTTTAATTAGGACCTCTCAAGTAATTTTATCGAGTTTTTTAACAGACCGTTAGGTTCCTTTATTGGCAGTTGCGTGAAACTTGTAACTTTCTTTTTTTTCAATTAAGATTTCTCAAATATCTTTTTGACAAAACTTATCTCTTTCAATGGTTTTCACGTTTCAGAAAATCAAGATTTAGGCCTGATTTTTCATTCTCTGGAGTTGTAGTTTAGTTTAGGCTCAATCAAAAGTTTAAAATAAAAATTGCGTTTTTCAGTCGATGGTTCATCACTGAACAAAGAAGTCTCGTAGTGCTAACTTTTATTAACTCCTGGTTTTACGTTTACTGGAAGATCATAGCCCATCTTGCAGCTCTTTTATGCTGAAGTAAATAGAATTTGAGTTTCGTGCGTATTATTAATCAACTTAAAATTAAAAGCAAGCAGACCGACGAACTCAATCGGACGATAAGCAATAAGGGGGCAAGTTTTGTACTTTTTTTTTTTCTATAGGCACGACGTACGAAAATATCTAGTCATGACTGTGGCGAGTAGCGATGTCGCTATCTCAGCCGGCTGAGCCGGCAAAGCAGCTTAGCCGACGGTTTCCGCGCCGGTTACCGCGATTTCCGCTCTACCGGCTCGCCGCCGCGGCCGTGGCGGCAAGCGCGCGCGGCGCGCGGCGAGGACCCTCGGCGTCTGGGTTTGAGGCCGCGATTGCGACCGACATGGTTTTCTGTGCGCTGTGAACCCCGGTGGATCCGCTCCTATCGATTGCGCGGTCGCACACGGCGTGCACGTTCCTACGACCGAGACACACGTCGCCCATCTCTACCCGTCTCCCCCGGCGGTCACCGCGGCGATCAACGCCGATCGGCGACGAGAGAGAAGCCTCCCGAGAGACCAGCGGCGACGAGGCCGACGAGTGAGTAAACCACCGCGGACGGCGCGACCGGGGACGGGGCTTTCGAACCCGTTGGCGCGTAAACTCGTCCCGTCGCTCTCGTTTGTCCCATCCCCGGTCCGACGATCTGTCGGATTTTCGACGTCTCCTCCGCGTCTCGCGACGTCCCGCGGTGTCTTTTTTTCGCCCCCGCGACGCTCGCGAGCCGATCCCGCCGATTCCCGGGCACCCGCGCGGCGGCGAACGCGAGGACGCGGGGCGCCGCGCCGCGCGTCTCTCGCCGCCGAGAACGAAAATACCCCGCCATGGCTGCGTTGTTGTGACCGCGTACTATTTGCCACGCACCGTCCTCCCGACGGGATCGCGCGACTCTCGCGCGTGAAAACCGCGCGCGCGCGCGCGCGACGCAGATACCTTCTCCGATACGTCTCGAGTGTCCCTTTGTTGAGAAAATTAGCGCGTTTGTATTGTTACGGAGACAAAGAACGATTCGCCCGTGGCCGCACAAAGAGCCGCACGTTACGAACACAATTACGTATTCTTGATTGTTCCTATCCGGTTCCGCTTGTCCGAGAGCTCGGCGACTTGTTACTCCATTTGGCGTGAAAGCAATAACTTTGGTCCGCGCGCGTCCTTTATTCGTTTGAATTAATGTAATTGCTACAAATGCGTGCATCAATTAATTTTAACGAGTATAAAAATTGTAATCAGTCAGATTGAAAGCACTCGTTGGCTGAACAATTTCCAAAGGTATACATTTAGAAATTGTTCCGCCTCGTTTGAAAGACGAAAGTTTATTCACGCGACTAATTATCTTGTATTTTTAGCAGCAAGATGACACCGGAAGGATATACGCGCGTGTACGTGGGCGGGTTGAACGAGAGCATCAAAAAGGAAGATCTGCAGATGGAGTTTGAGAAGTACGGCAAGCTGAATAAGGTGTGGGTAGCGTTTAATCCGCCGGGCTTCGCTTTCATCGAGTTCTTCAACATGAACGAGGCCGAATTGGCCTGCTGCAACATGAACGGCATGGAGATAATGGGTGCGAAGTTGAGAGTGGAGATATCTCGGGGTAGGGGCCGCGGCGGCGGCAGGGGCGGTGGCGCGGGCGGTTTCAGAGGAAGTCGCGGGTCTGGCGGTAGGGACTTCGGTTCACGGGGCGGCACTACCGGGGGTTACAGAGGCAGTACTTACGGCGATTACGGAGGCAGCTATTATACAGGCAGGGGTGGCGCAAGTAGGGGCAGAGGTCGTTACGGAGAAGACTATATGTTCAATCGCAGCAGCGGGTATGTTACGCGAGATGGATATACGCAGGATGCCTACGGTGGTAGTAGCGGGGACACTGGCGCCGACTACTACACCGGGAAGGATACGAGCACAGCGAGGTATCGAAGCCGCTCTCCCGCCGGCCGTGGCAGGTATTGACGATACCCATCTAAAATTGATATTCAACTCGTGTCACGTTTAATTAGCTCAAGCTTGTTAGCTCAAAAACGTAAACAATTTATGGGAAAAGTATATACGATCAGAATTTGATTAGATTATCATTCTGATAGATTTCTATTGAGAGTACATCTCGTGATGTATTGTGATTCTACGATCTTCGAGTAAATTCTACGATCTTCGAGTAAATTCAACGATGTTCGGGTAAATACGACGGGCAAATACGACACAAACGGATGTTTGAGTTTTATATTTAAAAATTCGTATCGTTTAAAAGATTTTTGGGAAAGGAAATTGAAATTAAAGGAAATTTTTAACGACGGTATTTATGCGACGAAAGATTCTAAGAATAATAAATTGACGATAAATAAAAATAAATAAATAATTTGATCGCGTGTAAATGTGTCGAAAACGATAGACACGGAAGATACCTATATGATTGTATGTCTGAAAGAGTTATTTAACTCAAGGCAAAACTTAAACGGATTAATTTGCAGAAAAAAAAACAGTTTACGATGCGATTTCGCATTTTACGCGAATACATTGTTGCTTTCGGCCTATTATAAACTATATGGAAGAAATCTACAAATAACGTAAAAAAAAAGATTCTTATGTGCATGAGAATCCGTTGCTATCATTAAAATAATGGCAAATTCATTTAATTGCATGCACAAAAAATATCAAAGCTACTGTCGGCTCTCAGTCAATGGGAGTCAAAAGGGGGCGAAAGTAATGTGACAACCTGTTTTGCACTTCCATGTTCACAGTCATCGTCATCTACGTGAATGCACATAAAAGAACTACGCTGCGTCTTGCCAATCTGAACTGCGGGCCGATCAGCCACCCGCCTCGACGACTTCATTTCTGTCCAATCTACACAGCGACCTGTATATAGACAAGAACTACCATTGCAGTTTGCGCTGTGCAAATGTTTTCCGTGTACCACTTCCATACAATCCGTGGTCGCTCCCGGAGAACATTTTCTATGATTAACAGACTCGAAAGTTCCCTTAAAAAGCATTCTCACGCGAAGCGTGACACACGAACCGCAGAGTTCGACCGATTAATATTTGAAGAAGTAATTAATATAGAGAGCTGTAATCTATAGAGACTATAACACTATCTACAATCATCATTTTACTTTGAAACAAAGCCATATTGTGGGTTGTTTTAGATCTCTCTCTCCTTTCTTTACACACGTTTTTAGATAGCGTAGGATTTTTGTGGTCCTTGGTTTACGATTATAATACAAATTTCGAGATTCATTTGCATACATATAATCCCACGACCATTAAAGTAATAGCATCTCGTAATTTTGTTGATTTATACTTGGCTTAGCTACCAACTTATTTCCAGCTTTCCGATAAGTTTCCGAGACTGCAGTACGACGGTCCATAATCTTGTGAATATCATTCTCACGTATTTAGATAGAAACGTGTGCTCGCTTAACGTTCTATGAATAGTAAACGATTTTATATGGAATCGGAAAGGAGACAGTAAATCGCGCGTAAAAACACTAGCCAAATGCAAACTGCTGCTCGCATATAACAATTGATATAATTTATTTGCGCAAGCGAAGAAAGACAAGGTAATGCAACCTACTTTGAGAATTTCGACGCACAAACGACGAGATCAAAATCTTGCGAAGCCAAAAAAAAAAGCGATCGCATCTATACGATATACCTTTCAACACTTCGGGTTTGTGATATACGTGCGGATACAGTGCTGCATTTGGAAAGAGATGTCAGAGCATCCACTTTTGTCATTTCAGATGCTCGTAAATAAGAAAGTGATAAAAATAGTGGTAATGATGTATATTATCTCCACTGTAAAAGATGGAATTGGAAATTGAGATATTAAACGATTTGCGCTCACTACTGACCGCCACCCTCTGCCTGCCTGCCTGCTTAATTGACTGATTATTTTTTCACAGTTTACTATGATTGGTAACGTAATCTGATATATATTTTTTTTTTTGTCACTTCGCAAACAAATTGTTTTTACCAAATTGTTTATTTGGTTACTCGGAATTTCTTGGTACTAACTTACAGGCCATTTTCCGTATTATAGTAGATACGTTACTCTTTTACGTAATGTTGTGTTTGCGCAACGTTCTTCGAGCATTTTAATACTTCAATCGTATTCTTGAAGTCGGTTAAAAAGAGAATTTCTCGCTTTGATCCCGACATAAAATTCGGACGTTCGGATAAGTTCACTATAAGTTTAAAGCATTCACGTAAGTATCTCAATAAAAAAAAGAAATTAATTTATCATATTAAATATTAGTAGAATTAGACAATTACTTAACATTGAAAATTAAAGACTTTGGTGAGTTCTTATACGGTTTTCATAAATCAGAAATTAATCTTGTTAAATTGTAAGAGATTTTTTGGAGAGACATTCACACTTTTGACATTTTGATTTTCGATGTTAAGAGAAAGTATCTTGATGCTTAATTCTTCAAAATTAATTTCCTCTATTAAAAACCAATTAATTAATATTAGTAAAAAACTTGATTATTTATTATTTTGTTTAGAACTTTATTAATATGCTTTAATTTTAATTCCCGAATAATTTTATTAATACTTCAAATTTTTTACATAATCATTTCATTTAAATATTGAAATAACTGATTAAAACATCAAATTTTTTATGTTATCTATATATGTGTGTATATATCGAAAGCATAGTATTATATCTTTTATTTTTGATACATTTATTTCTTCGTACAAAAGTATATAAAATTATGTTGCTATCTCCTCTTTAGAAGTTGTCGTGGGCTAACTTATACAAGTTTAACATGGAATGTACATGTGTCATACAAACTTAATTATTTATTCGTTATTCTTTATATATTTGACATTTGATTTCACATTTTTATCGTATAGAAGCTAAAAGATTAGATCGTCTGTCCGTATTCTGGAATATTGCCCGGATCAGTTGTTTGACTTGTGGAGCGGTGAATTCCTGTGCTAATGGGCCTTTGCCACTTCCCCATCTAACTTCAATTTCTTTCAGTGATGCACCAAGTAACTTGATCAGTTCCAAAAATTTCCCCCATTTACGTACATGCTGCTGAATCTGTTGATCCTATAAAGTGAAAATGCCAATTAATATACATCTGCTTCATTGAACGGAATAATATTCTTATGGCTTAACTTTTACAGGAACCAGTTGGAACGCTACTATCACGAACGACTATATGATATCGAATGTATGACATTAAATGGAATAAAAATTTATGTCATATTAAATTTCTCGTATATGTATTTGTACTTTATCTTTTTGTATTATGTCTTTCGTATTATATACTTACAGGAAATATCTGCGGCGTCCGTTTCACCACCATATTAAATAGAGTTACCAGTTCTGTCGCGACGTCAATTGGAATATCTTCCGCAGATATAACTTTCGTCACCAAATCGTCAATCATGGAATTTGTTATACATCCTAAGATGTCAAAATAAAAATTAGAAACGTATTAAAATATAACGATGAGGTGAACAAAAATCTCAAGAATAAAAAGACTAACCAACGGCTTTACAGTAGATATTTATAGGCAATACATCCAGCCAAACAGTCTTTAATAATTCCAATTGTCTGATGCATTGTCTTAATGCACGTTCGGTGCTAGGATCTAGCTGAGGCGCCTGGCTTAATCCTGAGAAACCTAATTGCAAACATAAAACATTTTAGCTAAATTTACTTCACTTTCTTCGTAGCTAATGAGTAAATTTCAAACCTGAATCCTTGATGATGTCGAAAATAATATTTCTTTGATATCTCATATGATCCAGGAAGCATTGCGATCCAACGTCTCTGAGTATCATGACCTGATCCGCGAATGTCAAGTTTAATCTTTGTACAATTTTTGAGAATCTGTCTCTGTATTCGTGCGCCAGTGTAAGCAAGTGGTGGGCGAGATACATACAGTTATTGTGAAACAAAGCTAAACATAATAGTGATAATAATTTATGTAACATTCATTTTATTCGTGTTAGAATTAGTTTTCACTTTTATCACGTATTATTCTTACCAACTTGCTGCGGTATTGTTTCCAAGAACTTTTTATGATGTTCGGGCACTAAACCAGCGTACATTTCGAATACATTTCTACATGTGTAAAATAATCTAACAGCGCAAGCATCCGAACTATCGCAAGCCTCATCCAATATTGTTCTTGCTAGTTCTAGCGTTTCTTGTGCATTTTTGCTAAAATTCAATTGATATAATATTTATATTTAGTCTTAATCTGAATTAATTATTATTAATCAAATAATATACCTTATTTGACATTTAGGTAGATGAAATGACATATCGCTTAACTTCTTTTCAATGGATAATTCGCAATCGTTCTCGAACGCTTTATTTATAAGTTTGGGCGGTTCCTACAGCAGAACAGAATAATTGAAAATCAAACAATCTATTACAGCTCTACGTATCTATTATCTTAATATAACAATAGTTGAATGCATACCTGCGGCTCGTATCGAACAGAATCGTGCAGATCTTTCCTCATTATATTTCTAGCTTTGGCTAATAAATCCTGACATATTCTATCGATAAAGAGTTTGTCAATATTATTCGTATATTCTGATAAGAAGAGTTGGTCCTCGGAAAGAAATCCTGAAAATTTTTCATCGTTTAGATGATGCGTACTGTAAGATAAATATTTTTATCTCACGAATTATTAGACGTAAGTACCGATTACTACTAAGTAGTTTTGAAATTCGTTGATTATCTCGACCACAGGCTCGAAGTTCTTCAGGTCCGCGTTAGAAGTCGGGATGGTGTGAGAGATGCAGTCTGCTATCAAAGGACGCGACAATTGTTCCAGCAGATGCGGTTGCAATTTTCTCAGAAAGGTTTCGTCATCCGCGATTATCAGATTTAAATGTTGATGGAGAAACTTGAAGAGTAGCTTCAAGTTGTACAGTACACCTTTGTAACACGGCATCTTTTTCCTCTCCAGTATCTCGACGGTAAACACTCTCTCCTTAACGACATACACCGAGCAGTGATCATAAATGATGGGTTTGATTATATAATCCATCAGTTTTGTGGAAAATATTTCCAATTCATTTTCGAGATGATCCATAATGTGCAATCCTCGCATTAATTCCCGTATGTCGTCATATTCGGTTTTAATGGTGACCGAGGTGATCGTTTTGCCCTCCTTCTCATCGTTGTTGCTCCAGCAGATTCGATCGCGCAAGAGGCCGGAGGCTTCCATCAAGCACGAGCGAGAGAGATTGCAGTATTCATCCCTGATCGCCGCATATATTTCGAGATCGTGCAGGAGGCTATGAGGATTTTCCAACAGAGATTGCATTTGCCGCAGAGTCTTGGCCGTCTCGACGTATTGCTTTTCCTCTTGGGTCTTTTTTATAGATTTTATGCACTTGTGTAGGCTTATCAGTTGTTGGGATAGTTGCAGGCTAATATTGGACTCCTTTAATGCCTGGGAGAGTGCCTTCAACTCCTTTGTCGATCCGGACAGCTCGATTTTGATCTGTATAATAAATGCAAATAATATATTACGAAACGTACGTTTTATCATATTTAGAGTGAAAGATGCTGGTGCAACGTACTTGATCATTTATTCTGCTCTGCAAAATACCTATTTCCTCCAGCAGCTGCTCCGTCTTTTTAACCAGGTGTATATCTCTCGTCAACTTTGCATTGAACTCGACATAATTGTCATCCATGAAGTCTTTAACTTCATATTCCAATTTCGTTATTTCCTTTTGTATTTCGGCAATGTTTTTGTGGAGATTTACCTTCTCAAGCTTACCTGCGCGACAAAAGAAACGTTGCTCGTATCTTTTGTTATAAATTTTATTTCATGTATAAATTTCAATTCGTTATAAATTTCATGTACAATTAATCCCAACACATTGTTGTCTACAAAGGCTACAATTTCTAGCTAATAGAAAGTCTGTTTTAGATTTATATCATTTATAGGAGAACATGGAATTGCATTCAGTATCGACGACTGTCCACAATTGTTCAAACGTGGCAGTTTGTAAATATTACCTGCCGTGGCCAGTACATCCGCTACAAACGAAGTCATGTTGTAGAGAGACCCTGGTGCAGAATGAGGCTGAAATTTAGGCGTCCGTCTCTTCGGTCAATCGCTCGAGCGATTAAACACTTAAAAACGCGTTTAACACTACTCCGAATCAATGATTATAACCTTAATTGGTCACGCGTCGTGCCAGCTT